>NW_028280819.1:2130000-2392500 GCF_059751285.1 Brachycentrus maculatus
CTTATTGATCTTTTTACTGTGCAACAGATCTTTTTAGGTAAAACCTGAAGGTTTTTTCTCCATTTGAAAAATATTAAATATAATTAAAAAAATAATTAAACAATACCTTTTCTTCAAAATGCAAATACAACATTTTCTGCCCTGTAGCGAGTAAACATTAAGTTAAAAATATGCCTCTTTTGCTGGGATATAGCACATTTTCTGGGCATTCCGAAAACGTGTACAACTGAAAATTGTCGATTTTTGTATAGGAGTATTGAATCCAGACACTGTCCGGCTGTTATTACAATAAAATATTTGACGGTTTCTCGTGTTTTTTTTTTCTTCGAAATAAAAACATGGTTTTCAAAAGAAAAGAGTCATCAAAAGGTAAGGAGTAAAAAACAATATTTTTCAATACATATTCTAAAAAAAAAAGTGCAAGGAAAACTCGTATGGCTTCTCGCGTAGCCGGTCGCGTACTGAAAATTGTATATTTGAGAGTACACCTTTAAAGCGTGTTCATGATGAACCAAATATAACTTGGAATATAGAAGTTTGGGTATTTACAGGGTTTACGACCTGCCATATTCTGGTTAAGTGATCATTTAACACACGTGCAATATCCACCATTCTACCATGATTGAAAATCACACTACTACACTAAGACAACACTGCATCAGTCCGGTGTAGTCACGTGTTATGCACAACACGGGAAATAAAAAGACGAAGAAAAGGTTTTTAGTAGGGTTTATAATATAAAATAATAATAATAATGTTTAAAAAAAAAAACTAAAAAAATTAACGGATATGAATTAATTTTAATATAGGTTTATTTTTTCTATTTAAATAATATCTAAAAAAACCAAGAATTTTTACGACTTATGTATGAATTCCGTTTCTGTAGTGCTGTTAACAATCAACAATAATTGTTAACAATCAAGATAGCACTGCGTCAATCCGAAGCAGTTTTCTATGCACAACTGGGTGCGGATGAGAGAACTACTAGATCTTTTTTTAGTAAAACTTTAGGATTTAGTTATCAATATTGCGGTTTTCTTATCAAAAATATTGGCTTGAAAACATTCGATTCTTATAAGAATCCAACCGGTATATAACTGTGTAATATTTTTGTTATCACTGAACTTTACTAGCGCATACAAGATTTCCTCGCGACACCTGGGTATATATTTACATAATCCAATCAGGTGCCCCTTTTAAAGGTGTTACACAATAGAAAATGACCGAATTTGCTTCTATATAAAGGATCCAATAATAATATTTTTCGAGTAAAACGTAAAAAAATAATATTTCACGAACTTGCCTTTTAAATAAAGCGCTTTGTAGAATTCGATGAATCTTTACATTCTCGAACGTTCAATATGGAAATGTTAAATGCGGATACTAATTTAAAGTATAGATATTATTTTAAGACACGTATATCATATTTACCATTTTAACTATCGATTGAAATGTATTTTTTCTTTGGATATATTTTAGCTTATGGCATTTCACCGTATAATTAATCCCGTAAAACGTTGGATCGATTGAATGCAGCAGAATTATGAATGAAACTCGATAGTTCTTTGACTTACCTCCTTTCGTCGGTGTCCTGTGACTAGAATGCTGCGCCCTGTACCCGTGGATCATCTCATAATCTCCGGAGTCGCGCCTCAGCGGGAACTGGATCTCTATGATGTGGTCGCAAGGCTGCATCAGCATGAGGATACCCTTGACTTTCTTCTTCTTGTCTTCCACGCTCATCCTTCCCTTCATGTCCTGGACGAGCTTGTCCTCCACCACCTGGCAAGCCCTGTGGAAGAAGTACTCTACCATGTCGAAGAACTTGGGGTTCGCGCTGGTGGGAATGTCTTTGAGCCTCTCGGGGATCTGGTGGTCGGCATAGTTGCGAGAGTTGAATACACTCACTGCGGAAGGCACGACTTTCAGAAAGCTCGTTAAGTCCTTTTGGGAGGCGTGCTTTAGAGGCACGACCGTTTTCGCGACGTTTCTCAAATGAAACATTTTGTTATACAAGAAAAGGCTTAATGGACTAAATTTAATTACAACGAATGCCGCAGTGGATTTTCGTAGGCGCCCGCAAAAGCAACCACTACCCGCGGAATCTAAACGAAAACGGAGGTGCGGGAGGACCTATTTCTATTTTTATCGAAAAGTGCGAATTTTGCCGATCTCCCGTCAAACACCAAAATTACAGTTGCCAGTAACAAATTTAATAATTCCCTAGCATAACGTCTTTGGCAACATTTACAACGAAAATAAAAATAAAATTATATAACAAGCGATAAAAATATTTTGATTTCTCAAATAAAAATATTAATAAAATTTACAATCCGATGTAAAATATTAACGAAAGCCAAGCCAAAATCAGATTTTGTGGATGGAAAAAGATTTTTAAATATTTTACTCTGGCAACCCTAATTCTATGCTGGCAAGACTGGCGGTAAACGTCAAAATTAAAAATAATCCGAAGTAATATAAATAAAATGACTGCTGTTTTAAAAAATGAAATCTTTTTGGCGTTTAAGAGGTCAAAGATCAAAATGGCATAAATCTATTCTAGGCATAGCATTATAAAGAAAATATAATAACTACGACGAATAGTGAATTTATGGGTGAATACCCATACTGTAAGATGCATTAATATCAAAATACTCCGTTTTTCGGAGGGTAGTAGTTATATGTAGGCGTATTATTTTATTATTGTTCCACTTTTAAAAATTCAACCATCATTATTGACGAAGTTGTGCCGATGTCGCCGGCTGATTTTTTATTAAGGTAGCGTTTCGTTTATACAGATAAATTTCCCTTTATATTTCATTACATTTTAATACTAAAAATAGAATTAAATCCTAAACATATATATTTATTCTATTTATCTATTGCATTGCAGGTCACATTTTTTCGGGAACAATTAAAATCCCTCCTTCATAATGCATATAAATGACTTACCACCTGAAATGGTGGTCAAAATCTTCTCATTTCTTCCGTTCCAATCTCTTCTCGCTGTTTTAGAAGTGTGTAAGAAATGGAAATATATCAACGACAACCTCTACTCGTGGAAACACCGCCCCATTACTTACGACGGTAAAAGTTCAAAGTTGAGCGATGTTCTAGCGCTGGTGGACGAATATGACGAGAAAATTGTGAATGTCGTTTTTCGCCGTGTGGACTATGACGAAATCCGTAAAATCACATCGCGTCTTCCGAAAATTACCAGGTTGGAAATGATAATGTGCGCAGCTGACGAGAATCTAGCCAGGGATTTGGTCAACTATCCCGCTTTGAAATCCCTCCAGATTCGAAACTGCTACATTTGCGGGAACAGATCCAACATGGAGCCTTACGACATTGACTTTTACCAACTGCAGAACTTGGAGAGCATCCTTTTATCCGACTTCGGACTGCACCAAACTAATTTTGATGGATTTCTTACCTGCACGAAGCTCACGGAGATATTCATCGAAAAGATCCGGCACGTCTCTCAAGACAACATGATCAAGTTGTTGGAGCAGAGGAAAGATCAACTGCGGAGTTTGGGCATATACGGTAAAGGGTATGACGACGAAGTTACCAAGTTTATTTCGGGATGCCGAAAGATCACCAAACTTAGAATACTCCGATGCGACATTTTGACAAACAGGAGCTTGACCTATTTGCAATTTTTAAACTTGACTCAATTGATTCTGTGGAACAATACGAAATTTACGAACGACGCTCTCATCGAATTGTTTGAAAACAAGAACCTGCGCAATTTGTCGGTCCTCAGCCTGTCGAAGATAACAAATATGACGATGGAGTTGCTGACAGTAATCTCGAGGAACTGCCTCAAGTTGACTTCCGTGGGCATCTATAGATGCCCTTGTATGCAAGCGGACATTCAATCTCCAATTGTCGTGGCCTTGTTTAAGAATGCCAAGGTTTTTTTTGAGTGAGAATAAGTATGTTATTAAAAGCGAGCATTTTTTTGTAAAAATATGGTAAGTTTGATTTTGCGACATATTATTTAGTATTAACCATTTTAAATCAATTTAATTATTTTTTGTAGGAAATATTAAGGTTTTTTAAAAATTCTTTTAAGTATCCATCATGTTTTTGTTTTAGGAGAGATTTTTTGACTTATTTGCTAATTAATTTTATAATCATAATCATTTTTCATTGTTGTGTATAAAATCACATTTTTATTATCATGTTTTAGTATCTATTTTCATCATTTTATAATATAATAAACTGTATTCATTTTTGACATTGGCTGTAACTTTGTGATATTTTATAAAATGAAGGGAATAAATTGACGATCAAACAACCCTGTCAGATATTTATTATTATTAATTTACAAGTTCTTTTCCATGCCCAATTCATTATTTACATCCGCTGTGTTATTTTTGATTAGGTACATGAGCAAATTTAAATAATAATATATTTCACTCATTACACATTAGCAGTAGCACAATCACTTATACAAGCTGTTACGGGTATGTAACCTTAAATGCCCGAGCCATTGCAGCTGCTCTCCTCTTTCTAATTACTATATCTGCTTTTCTCCATCGTCATCTTCAGCTTCAACGTGGAGGAGAAATGCCTGTAGTCTCCGGTCGCCGCCTTAATTTTATTTAAGAAATACTGTAAATAAATCAAGGGTAATAAATATTAGTCGCTATTACTATAAGACAAAAGACTAATTCATTTACGCACATTTGGTACGACATTGCTTTCATCAATTGATATATTCAGATTCTGTGTTATATTTCGGTCCAAGTTTTCGTGTTTTTTGGATTCAAATAAATGTCACTGTGACTGTTTTTTGTTAGTTCCTTGCATAGCTTTTGCCATGCATGCAGTAAAATCACATTGAAATTAAAGTGCTTGTTCTACAGTCTGATCATTTGTTATAAAATGGTATCCTAGCCTCTTTCTGCATACCTCGTGTGTACTGCGTGTAGTAATGAATAGTAAGTACAGGCGAGGGATGTAGACAATTCTAAATCACAGTTATACATTTTTAAATGTTCAATTTTCTCTCTTTTTTTGTTGCACTGTGTTATTTTAAAATTGTGCAAAAATGGAGTTCAGTGTATATTAATTAATAATTAAATTGATCATAAATCAGTTCAATGCAGTCCCATGTGCACCACACAAATATAAAAACATTTCCAGTAAATGCTTCTGTGTTCCCGAAAATATGTTGAAAATTCCAGGAATGAATATATACAAGCAGGGCTTTTATTCCATGTAACGCGGCGGAACGGCATTCAGGCACTGTTTTTCACGGATAAATTGTTTTTTTTAAAATCAATTAGACAAAACAATATTTGCGCTTACTTAATTGCAATATATATTTATATGATTCATCAAAATGATGAAATATGGTTATTGTAATGAATATTGGAATGATATTTGAATTTTATTTTTTTAGTGAGTTCCGGGACGTTTTTTGTTTAAAAAAGACTTGTATATAAGAATACCGATAAACTATTGTACATACTGGTTAAAAAATCTTCTTCTTCTTTTTGTAGATCTTAGGGATCTGTTTGTGCCTCCGCATGTCGCTCTTGGGATGTTGACTCTCAGCTGTCTTTTCATCTTTTCGGAGGTCTGCCTGGGGGTCTGTGTCCTTCAGGGTTGCCTTGGAGGGCGAAACGTGGAAGTCTGTCTTCTGACATTCTGTTTATATGTTCCTTCCAGTATCGCCTTCGTTGTCATCCCCACCTCACGATATCCTCCGTCTTACACATGCTCCGGATGTCGGTATTCTCTCGGTCTCGCAATGTGTTTCCGGTTATGGATCGGAGAGTCTTCATCTCGGAGGTTCGAATAAAAATCACAATATTTAAATAAAACACACATTTTCTTCACATTCTTTAATTGGCTCTAACATGAGTACATACATTATCTTAAAGTCCTATTAACACATTCATAATAAAATACAGATGAGACGAAATTCACAATAGTAGACGGATAAAATTAAAACACATTATTTTAATTATTGGAATGCGATGCAGACCATCCGGGAAAACTAAATGTACAAATATTTACTATTTACATACAATATGAATGTCATTTTCCCGTCTTGAATAAAAACACTCAATCTTTGACATACACGAGGACGTTTTATACAGAAATATAATTAAGTAATTTACATTTCAATCTCCAAAGATTGCAAGAATTGATCATAAATATCCATTTACATTAAACACACTCGACACATGTACATTTAATAAAACACACAATGACTGTGTGTCTTTCACACTTAAAACACAAATTACGTTCGCGATATTGGGCACGAGCAAGATGCAGAAATATTTTGCTGAATTTAAAAGATCGACACAGCCCAATTTTATCAAGTAAGTATTAAAAAGACATTTTTATTCGGTATTTTTTCCACAGATGTCAGTAGTATGAAGAAATAGCTATGTTTTAAGCTAAAAACCGTAAAAACGTCAACACTTATTCCAGAGAAATTGAGTTCGGGCACTGGCTGTCATAAACCGCTGGTAAAGAGTTATTTGCTGAGCTTCTGGTCGGATTAATTACATGGACCAAGTAAAGCACATCTGTACATGGATTGACACTTATATTTTTACGAATATATATGTATTTAAACATTGAATTTGAACTACCTATTAATTTTAATACATTCAATACTTTATACATCCATAAAGAACAAGAGAAATATGAGAAATTATTTACAATAAAAGTGATCGATAATTTCCTGTTACAATCTTGGTGAGAAAATAATTTGGAGAGTCATACGATGCGGTGAAAAATTAAAAATATTTATTCTATCTTGATCTCTGTTATAAAAATATTATTTTATGGTAAATATACGACTTTACATATTTGTATAGAAAAATTATGTTTTAAATACATATAAGATAGGGTCTTTTTAACATAATTTAAAAAAAAAATAAAGTAAATAATCCACATATAAATTTTTAAATTTTTTAAATTTTCCACAAAAAGTACAGATATTCTTAACTATCTTTAAATTACATTTTTGACACTTCTGTGATGTTTTCTTATTCGGGAAGGAATAATGATGTGACATTATTTCAACCATTATCAAAGACAAAATTATGTGATGTTCTTTCAACGTTTACCAAACTC
Organism: Brachycentrus maculatus; assembly: GCF_059751285.1. Taxonomy (NCBI): domain Eukaryota; kingdom Metazoa; phylum Arthropoda; class Insecta; order Trichoptera; family Brachycentridae; genus Brachycentrus; species Brachycentrus maculatus. The sequence continues at coordinate 2,137,108 of NW_028280819.1, forward strand.
ATAATGATGTAACATTATTTCAATGTTTCCCGAAGACTACAGACTATGCAGGTGAGCACTTTTTAATTTTTAATTTTAAAACAAAGTTATAAATGGTAACAATAAATTCCAATTGTATAAAACAACTCCAATATGAGAAATAACCCAGATTAAATAAAGATTTCAGAAAAAAAATCATAATATCTATGGTTGAAATTACTTTTGTACAAAATGTGCTTAGAAAATATGAATTTATCATCTATGCGTTAGATGTCTGCCTTCATAGTGTAGTGGTTAGCGTGTTAAACTACCGTGCTAGAAGGTTCCAGGTTTCATTTCCAGGGGGGAGTCAAAATACATAAATATAAGAGATTTAATTGTAATATTCATTTAATATTACTCTAAATTGGTACCTGAACTGCAAAATTGATCAGCTTGCCCCATAACCACAGATCAGGTTAACATTGCGTTGATCTGATGTCATGCCCTATGCACCGTCTGGTGCGGATAAGATTAAAAAATGATGATTTTTAAGAAAGTTTTTAAAATTTACAAGATTTTTTTATGGACATAAAAATAGTGTATTTTTTGTTATTCTTACAAATTTTTTACATTGAAGAGTTTCATTTATTTAATTACTATTTTTACAGTCACAAGGAACAATTATAGAATTATCTTAAAAACATAAATATTTTATAAATTTAATTATTTGAAATATTTAAAAATATGCTTATGAATATCATAAATAAGATGGCAAAAACACACATTTTTATCGGATGGTAACGCAAAAATGTATAAATGAATGCTGATATTTAAATTCATATAAATATACATTTAATTCTTTTAATTAGGATGCAATACATAAATGTATCATTTTCATCCGGCCTATAAAATTGTCTATACAATATAATAATGATTTAACACAATGTGATTTCTTTTCTTGTCCGATCTTCTTGAACTCAACATCTCGACATGGTGCGCTTGTCTTTGTATTGACTTTGTATAGAGGCCAGGAGACCCGAATAGCTGATATATAAGAAAATAAATAAATAAACTGTTTATTAGGTAACTAGTTACATCAAACATTCAACTATGAGACATTTAACATTGATTTAATTGTTACATAATAGAATAATAGAATTTTGGTAATTCTATAAATGCATAAATATACAAAATAGTTTTAGAAACATTTAGAGTGCAGACATAGCTGCTTTTGAAATGTAATGACACACATACATCAATGTTTAAATCTATACATTTATCTTACTAATACATATACATTTTAGAGTTTTGTTTTTTATGAATGTTTCATGCATTATTGGCTGCATTTTTATACTGGTTATTAAAAAAATGGTATTTTCTCAAATTGAGTGAGTTTTTTTGTGTTTCGCTAGAAATTAATTATATTTTCTTTGAACCACAACCAAGATGCGATATAGAATGATATTTTAGATTTTATTTTATTTTGCTTCCTAGCTTTAAAAAAATACCCTTTGCCCAGGATTTTTATTGTTGCGTCTAATCTAAGAATATTTTGACACTCGGAACAGATAAAATTTAATGTGCAAAAATGATACAAGATGGCGCAAAATTAATCATCCAGTTTTGTTATTGAATAACTTTTTTTACTAAATAAAAAAATATATTTCGAGTGATGAAAATCTTTATTTTGACCCTTAATTTTTTTCTGTTAGTTGGAATAGATGAAATCTATCAAGTGGGTGCCGCCAGTGTTGATAAACATTTGTGCCTGTTTGTATACTGCAGCTGTCTAGTTCACAAATGTCAAATATGATTGACGTGCGACGCCATTTGCAAAAATTATAGCATCATTGGATAAGGTGATTAATTTTGCACCACCCTGTATTTTAAAAAAGAAAGGCCAATTTTTAACTACAAAAAAAATGTACAAAATTTTTTTGTTTTCAAATTCATTAAAATGTCACCGGAACCCCTACAGTTTTCTGCCATTATATTATAAGTATCTCAACAGAGATTAAGTTTTCCAAAATATTACATATAACTTTACAAAGACGTATTTTTCTTAAGTTTTTAAAAATTTTATTGCATCTCTTTTGCTTTTTTGAACTGGACAAGTTTTAAATTATGTAAACTCTTTAAATAAAAAATAAAATAACATGATATTTTTAGTTACATTTTTGTGAAAAAACCCAAGAATGAAGTTTAATTTACATATTTATACAATAATATCTTGGTTTAGGAATTGATGACCTTCACTGTGGCATAGTGTAAATAATTCATTAGAAAAATCATGATTTTTTATGGCTTTGCCTCTCCAATTACATTTAAAATTTCACAATACATGGTTGTTTTATTTGATAAAAATACCCTAGAGATTCTCTGTACTGTAATCTGAATGCTCCACTAGTACAAACAAGGGGTAAATTTACAACATTCGGATTATAGAGGTCCTGCTGTATGTCAGCTGTACATTAAGCACTCTCCTTATTATCCATTGTTTAGTTTGTGTAATACCACTTTTATAAACACTTATTTATGACTACCGGTTTCGGAAAATCATTCCATCAGGTCATTAAAATAAAATTATTACAATTTGACATTTCAATGACCCGATGTTGGCATGATTTTCTGAAACCGGTAGTCACGAATAAGTGTTTATAAAAGTGGTATTACACAAAGTGAATAATGTATGATAAAGAGAGTGTTTTAATACCATACCACAAAGATAATTAATGCTTTTAATATACAAAATAAGTTCATAATGCATTCAAATGCAGACATCGCTCATTCCTTTCAAGAACGTCATAAATCAAAAATTGACAATTTTCAGTTGTGCATGTTTTCGGAATGCCCAGAAAATGTACTATATCCCAGAAAAAGAGGCATATTTTTAACTTCATATTTACTCGCTACAGGGCAGAAAGTGTTGTTTTTGCATTTTGAGGAAAAGGTATTATTTCATAATTTTTTAAAATAAACTACTTATTTTTCAAATAGAGAAAAAACCTTCAGGTTTAACCAAAAAAGATCTGTTGCACAGTGAAAAGTTCAATAAGTGGCTTGATATTTATTTGTAATAAATTGTATTATATTTTCAAACTTTAAAAACATTCTCCTGAAAAATCAAGTTTTTTGATTTATGACGTTCTTGAAAGGAGTGAGCGACATGTGTTTTTACATGTCCAACGCTACCTACGAGTACTTGCCAAAATGCGACTGTTTAGTGTTTATCACATGACTATCACCATCCGCGGGGTCTTATCCTAGTTAACACAAAGTAAGTTGGGGGAGCACGCAGTCCACAGGAGTCCATCACCTCTTGTACCTTCCCTTGATGAGTTGCAGCGCCTTCTGCATGAGGGGGGCCTTCTTTGGTTTGGTGAAGCCGCCGCCGCCGCCGCCGGGCCGGGCGGGCGCCCCCGAGGAGGAAGCCCCCACGCCCTTGACTTCGGTGGCCTTGACCACATTGTTGCCGGAGAGCGAGGCCACCCTGGCCGCTGGACTCGCAACCGCCTTTCTCGCCGTACCGTAAATAGCCTAAAAATTTAATATCATCTCATTTATTGATCCGGCTATTATAATGAATAGTATAACATATCGCTCACTCCTTTCGAGAATGTCATAAGTTAAAAAACTTGATTTTTCAGGAGAACGTTTTTAAAGTTTAAAAATATAATATAATTTATTAAAAATAAATATCAAGACACTTAATGAACTTTTTACATTTATAACATGTAAGTAGTTTAAAAAACTTGATGAATTGATGTGTTCTTTATTCTTATTATGTAAATGGTACAATAGTACCGTATAAATAAATAAAAAAATAAAAATAAATGAGTCCTTGCAATGATAGCCGATCTCTGGCGGGAGACAAAAGATAGCAAAAATCACGTACCTGCTTCCTAGCCACGTTCCTTGGCGGTTTGACAACACTATCCACGTAGGCCATTTTGGTTTGCCTTACCGGCTGAGACTTGTCCTGGGAGAGCTTGATGTTTGCCGTTAAAGACTTCAATTTGGCCTCCTGTTCGTCAATACACCGCTGAAAATGCACACAAAATGTTAAGTGAATTACCCAAACATTTATTGTAACTGCAGACAGTTGGTAGAATTCCATATTGAATTGTTGGGTAATATATCCAAAATAAAACACGGTTTTTGTTGGATTGAATTCTACATATATTCATGTATATTTTAATACATGACGGGTTTCGTCTTCTTAGGACATTATCAAACACTATTAATTAACAATAATTGCTATAATTAGGTCTAGGAGTTAGTATATAAGGACATTTTGTAAATGTTTTCAGTCAGTGTTTGATAATGTCCTTAGAAGACAAAACGCGTCACATATTAAAATATACATAAATAAATGTAGAATTCAATCCAACAAAAACCGTGTTTTATTTTGGATATATTACCCAACAATTACCTAAAAATCTTCGATGAGTAACAGACTGACAAATTGCAAGATCAGAAATGATTTTATTGCATCTGATTCCTATCCTCATGTAAATTAACCATTTTTACACATCTCTGCTGTCCAAACATAAAATACAGTAAGGGATTTTTTTTTGTAGTACGTTTTTTTGCATTTTTGGAGTAATTAGAATCTACTTAGTCCAAAAATGCAAAAAAAAGCGTACTACAAAAAAATGTCCCTTACTGTGTTTGGACAGCCAATCTGTATTGGAGTATTTTCCAACCAAATTTGGCAAGAGCTTCACATATATTTCTTTAGGAATATATCATTAGTATTTTGTCTGCCTCAGTAGTGTAATGGTCAGCACGCTCGGCTACCGTACTGGAAGTCCCGGGTTCAATTCCTAGGGGGGGGTCAAATAAATATAAGTGATTTTTTCAATCTTATATTTATTCAATATAACCTTGGAATGGTACTGGAAGCGGAGGGCTGATCACCTTTCCTTCATGTGTTAACAATCAAGATAAAACTGCGTTTATATGATGCAGTGCCCTATGCACCATTGGGGTGCGGATAAGGGTTTGAATGAATGAATGAATTTCATAAGTTCTGAATTACTTCACCTTTAATACCGATATATCATCAGTAGGATAAAAATAATCCAGTATCCATTACAGTAGTAGAATAAAAAATAATGAAAACAATAATTATACTGATCATATTGTGAAAGAGGGAATCGCCATGGATCTTCCTCGATAGACATCTAGAGAAACATCGAAGCATTCGTGGATGCTGCAGAAAGAAAATGTGATAAGAAGACATGGCCTAGGTGACGTCTAGGAAGAAGGGTAGAATATAATGTATATAACCCTTTTTTTTTAAATATCTGAATGTTTTTTAATAGTTATTATAACATAAATGTGGAATTGTTTAATTTGCTTTATTTTTATGAATGTTAACTATTTTTGTTAATGTAATGTAATGTTTATTATTGGGGACGACCACTGCTGACAATTCGTCGGCAGTTCTCGTCAGAACTTCGGGACGCGGATCTGACTTGGGAGGATGCAAGGGAGCTGGCAGCCGACAGAAAAGCTTGGAGACAGTTTGTGGACTCCATATGCTCCACCTAGGGAGCTGATATGGTTTAATAATAATAATGTAACTATTGTTTATTATATACTTTTTGTATATGTAAAGCTGTACAATTCCCGAACAAATAAAATAAATAAATAAAATAAAAAATAAAAATAATTACCAGGTACATTTCCCTCCAGGTCTCCATCTCCTGCCTCTGCTTGGAGCGGAACTTCCTCTTGCAGTGCAACTCCCACAGCGGATCCGTGTCGTCCATGATGTACGCGTTGAAGTGTTCCAGCAGGAACAGCTGTTCGGGCGTCGCCTTGTCCACCACTGGCTTCAGGATCTCGTAGGGAACTCCCCCCGTGTACTCCAGGGCTGGACGCGGAATTTGGAATTTTTAAATTCATCACTCCACTACTTCTCCGACTGTATTGGTTACCGACATTTTGAGCGTGTCCAAATACTTCAAGTATCTGGATTTCTCTACTTAGGGAGTTATTTTACATTTTTGATATCTCAACATAGATGAAGAAGAATATGGAAGTCTGGGTACAGGGCTTATGAACTGTCATAGTCTGTTTAAGTGTCACTTAACAATGGTGAATGCTACTTGTATGTAAAGTAATCCGCGTAGTAAAATTTAAACTTGTCCGCCTCCACAGTGTAGTGGTAGTGTAGCCGTCCGGCCACGCCATTTGGTGTTGTCAGGTTGACAACACTGAGAGGATTCAACAAAAACAGCAAACCGGAGCGCGGGGGCGAGAATCGTCTGGTATCGCTGGGTTGTTAAAAGACGTATATTTTAGCTTCTCATTTAATTTAAGTTCAATAATCCATTAGACAAATTATAATAAGTTAATATCAAATCGTAACCAAAGTGTAAGAATTTATTTCAATAAACAAACTGTAAGTACGCATTTCTTTTAAATATCCTACTCTGGCATCCCGCACAATAACACACGCACGAGGTGCCTAAAGTAGCGCGCTAGGCTACCATGCTGGAGGTCCCGGGTTCGATTCCCAAGAGGGTTAAAATAAATATTAATGATTTTTCAGTCTAATATTTATTTAATGTGACACTGGACTGGTACCTGAAGCGGAAGGCTGATCACCTTTCCTTCGTGTATTTATCGATCAAGATAACACTGCTTCTATGCGATGCAGTGCCCTATGCACCATCGGGTGCGGATAAGAGTTAGAAAAAAGTAATCACCTAACCAGCTTATGACAATGAGTGTAAAATTCATCATTCTACCCATGATTGACAACCACACTACTTAAATTTTTCAGTCAAAGTCATCAATATTACGATGTGCCATGATTGAGTTTACAAGCCATCTATGATTGGATTTAGAAAGCTTTTATTTAGCAAAGACCCTTTTATTTGTATGCAAAATCCGAACTCAATCCTATCAATATTTCTATGTAAATAAATTTTTGGTGGTTTTTTATGGTTTATCTGCATTTTTTTCCGTTTTGCCCACTTATTGAAATATGTACATATTGAGTTTTCAATTAAAAAAAATATAGAATTCTCAATTTAAATAATGAGAGGTCAATTCAATTTTTTTATCATTATTTAGTAGTCAAAATTTAAATGATCACTCACCGTCAATGTTTTCTTGAAGAACGATCACGCACAGTTCGTACAGGGAAGGTATTGATCCGTGTAAAACTTTATTTCCGGAAAAGACTTTAGTTCTAAAAGAAGAAAAAAAATATTAATGGGAAAGTAGTGAAAAATATTAAAATTGGTAAAATTCGTTGTTAGATTTTTTTATATATTTATTTTTATATTGAAACTAAAAATTATTATTTAAAAATAATCAAATAAATTGTGTGTGTGTTCTCATTAAACATATAAATATTTCAGTTTCATACTATTTTTGTACGCCTTAAGGGCAGAGAAGGTAAATATGAAAAATACACCAAAAAACACTTAGACCAATTGAAGAAAAATCTTTCTCGAATTTATTTTGCAATTGGCGGGAATCAAACCCGCATTGCCAGTTTTGCAGTTGAGCGTCTACCCAACTACGCCAAGGTATCATTGTTTAAATCAGGAATCAAGTTGTGGCAGAGTGGGTTCGATCTCGGAAACCCTGACTCAGGTTTCGTCAAGTAAGCATCATGAGTAATTTGTTTACAACACTTTGAGTGTGTCCAAATACTTGTTCACAAAATCTGGATTATCTCCAATTACAGGAGTTATTTTCATATTATTTTTTGACATCTCATCAAAGATGATGAAGAATATGGAAGTCTGGGCATTTACGGGGCTGACGACCGTCATAGACTTCCATATTCTTCATCATCTTTGATGAGATGTCAAAAAATAATAGTAATTTGTTTGTTGAAATGAAGACTCTATAGAATAGCATCTGGAAAGAGTCTACGAGATAAGGAACACCAGGATAAGAGAAACATGCGAGATCCAAGACGTCGTTCTCGACTCTTGGATAGTGATTGCCAACGTTGGGGGGACCTAACAAGGAACACGGAGAAGAGAGAAGATGATTGGCGAAAAAAATGTTACCTTTGATTTTTGGTGTTCATGACCGTGGTGAGGGCTTCCTCCTGCGTGAGCTGAGGGAAGGGGGTGTCCAGCAGGCGGGGGGGCGGGCGGGGGGTGTAATGCGGGGAGATGTCGGGCAGCGCCGAGATGGGGAGGGGGGCCAGCGGCTGCAGCTTGGCCGACGGCTGGAGCAGAGAAGGCGTCGACTGAAAACCAACAAAATATTCATGATAAATGAACAAATCAAAAGATACACACAGACGAGAACAACATCGATGGGCCCCCTTCATGCAAACATGCTTTATTGATGCGTAAATGAGATTGTTTTATACGAGTATGAGCGCCTCAAAACGCAAGTTTAGGCACTTGAAGACTTTATTTATTAATATGCCAACGGAGAATAAGAAATCCAAACCTATAAAGACCTGAGGATGAACGCCTCCTTTATTGATATCCCAACAGAGAATAAGACATCCAAACCTTAAGACCTGAGTGGGAACACCAGGCAGACTCTAGCTACTCCGACGATCTCACGTCGAGGGCACCTAAACAAAACCTACGTCTTCTCTCTATCAAACTTACCATTTCCTAATTCTAAAATCAATTCTATAATCACCTTGCCTTCATGTAAGAAACGAGCAACTTAGATAACACTGGGTCAATATAGTGCAGTGCCCTATGCACCATTGGGTGCGGATAAGGGTTAGAAGAAGAAATTTAAAATTCCAACAGATGAGGGCATTGCAATATGTACTCGGGAAGCTCGGAGGACCAAGAGAGGGCGGAGCCTCAGTTAAAACATGGTGCCTGACGTTAGTAACATTTTGTACTAATATAGCCTCTTTATTTTAAAGGGACCGTGAAATCGCAGATGTCGGTTCAGCAATATCCTAATAACTATTTTGTATAACCTACACCACTTTGCTAGACGTCCTCATTGGTTGGTAAGCTATTTTCTTTATTAACACGTTGACTGCCACGGCAATTTTCAGAATTCCGGTCTAAAAAGCCAATTTCATCTTCATTTTTCATTCAAACCCTTATCCGCACCCCTATGGTGCAAAAGGCACTGCATCATATAAACGCAGTGTTATCTTGATCGTTAACACACAAAGGAAAGGTGATTAGCCCTCCGCTTCCGGTACCAGTCCAAGGTGATATTGAATAAATATAAGAGTGAAAAAATCACTTATATTTATTTGATCCCCCCGGGACCTCCAGTACGGTAGCCGAGCGTGCTGACCATTACACTACGGAGGCGGACCAATGTCAATTTTGCCAATTTCATCTAATCATGTCATATTCTTAAAAAGCCAATTTTATTTAATCATATGAAATTGGCTTCTTGATTTTTAATAATTTTTTAAAAATTATATTTTCTGTTCATTTATCAATAAATTTTCTGTTCACGTAAGCCAGCATTGATTTTTTGTCCTCTCTCCATGCGCCATCTATCCATATTAGCACTGTATATACCTAGTATATGAATTTGATCGTAGCTGTACAAATATGGCAAGTAAACACAGCAAGAGATAATTCGTAGTCGGCATCTTAGCAAAGAACGCAATCTACGAGTTATCTCGTAGTTGGCAGTCAACGTGTTAACATGGCCTAAAGCTGTAACCGTCGGCTCTGACTCCTGGCTCCGCACGGTTCCCATTATTCTACTAATACAGTCAAGCTGAAACTCATCTCCACACGGTTCCCATTATTCCATTAATACAGTCAAGCTGAAACTCATCTCCACACGGTTCCCATTATTCCATTAATACAGTCAAGATAAACTCATCTCGTCCAACACATGCAACTCAACAACCCTATCACATGCCCTAACATATTACTCAACCCTATAGTTAAACAATCATATTACAGTAAAACCTCAATATAACAGACCTCTATTGACTCTTAGAGTGCGAACCGTCGATAGATGGACTCTCTATTAACCTTTTAACCGCGTCAACTTTGTTCCTGAGAGACGCCCGTACGCAGCGGTATTTAGCCGTTTTTAAAATGATTACTTTTATCATGTATTTAGTTAAGAAACGATTTATTTTCCTAAACAAAAACGTTCAATGGGATTCATTGTGCCTTTTTGGTACTCTATAATACACTTGTGTCACATTATTCTTGAAATATATCGTAATATAAACAAATAAGATTATAACATAAATAAATCAAAGCACGCATCGTGTGTCACTCTTACCCACTGGCGATGCGTAGCGTCGAGAGTGAGACAGATATAGGGCATGATTATGGCGCGGACTAATTACCGACCGCAAGAAAAATCAGGGATCTGTTATTATATTTATCCTTGCGATGTTACAAATTATTAGTCAGATATTTCAACGGATGTCATAAGGCCAAGGATTGACGTATTATTTTATCCAAAGTTCCACACCATGAAAAAATCCCTCCAAGTTGAACTGAGGTTCGAAACTTGGACCTAAGTGAAAACACAAACGGTTATGTCAGCCGCGTGTGGGGAATGTTTTGTAAAAACACATACGGTTATGCGAGCCGCGTGGATAGAGTTAATGCGTATAAAGTGCGGAGCGTCGGAATACCGACTATTGCGCAATTTGATTCAGGTATCCACCTGTACGGACGTGTCTTAGCGCGCATGTATAACGTTTTCAATAAGTTAATAACATTTATAAATAACCATTAAAAAAATATTTTGCTGTGAATTTAACATTGATTTTTGTATTTTTTTTAAGTAAAAGTTTTTTATTTCTACCTACAAAATGTCAAATTCGTCAAGTAATGATGATGAAAAGCAATTAGCAATTTATGCAAAGTATGTATTGTCCACCTCCGTAGCGCAGTGGTCAGCGCGTTTGGCTACCGTGCTGGAGGTCCCGGGTTCGATTCCCAGGGGGGTCAAAATAAATATGGCCGATTTTCACTCTCATATTTATTTAATATTACCCTGGACTGGTACAAGAAGTGCAGGGCTGATCACCTTACCTTCATGCAATTAACGATCAAGATAACACTGCATCGCTACGATGCAGTGCCCTATGCACCATTGGGTGTGGATAAGGGTTAAGATGTGAAAATAAGCTCAGCACTATAAGGGTTAAACAAACTTTGGATATAATGAACAAAATATCCAGTAAAAAAATTAAAAACGTCCTGTTAATGTTACACATGCTTAAATTCTAGTGTCGCCGCATGTAAATAATTGTTAGCGGCTGTGATAATCACGTCATACGTTTAGCACCAGAATTTGAGACATAACGCCATCCTGTTTGTAGACTGCAGCTAGCCGGAGCAACAAAAACACTGGCAAAAATTAGGCACCAGTGGTAAGGTCACATCTCAATAATCTAATAACATTTATGGACTATTCGCCAGATAAGTTCAACTATATTATACGCATTTTCGTAATTTTACAGAGTTGATTATTTAAAAAAAACAGCGAACTTCTAAAGTGCAAACACAACTTTATTACTTTTTCAAAGCAGGATTACCGAAAGCAAGCGCGTCGATATCAAACAGCTAACAGCTTCATGACGAGTGTCTGAATACAATAAATAAAATTTCATTTGTGTTTTGTAGCCTTTGTCCGCCTCCGTAGTGCAATGGTCAGCACGCCCGGCTACCGTTCTGGAGGTCCCGGGTTCGATTGCCAGAATATAAGTGATTTTTTCACTTTAATATTTATTCAATATTACCCTGGACTGGTACCTGAAGTGGAGGGCTGATCACCTTTCTTTCGTGTGTTAACGATCAAGATAACACTGCGTTTATATGATGCAGTGCCCTATGCACCATTGGGGTGTGGATAAGGGTTTGAATGAAATTCGAAATCGTTATTTATATTTAGTTAGAGTATTCATATATTAAAAAAAAAAGTTTTTCGACTCTTTTAAACCTATTTTTATATAACGGACATTCGGCCTTAACAGATACCTCTTCCCCCCGATTAGTCTGTTATATCGAGGTTTCGCTGTACGCAAATATTAATGTCTCCAAAACTTGCAATGATGCGAGTGCTCAAGAAAGCCTGAAATGTGAAAAATGGCATATACACCCCTCGTTTTACAACATCAATCTGTTTTTATTTGTTTGACAACATGACCCAAAACACAAAGCTAATAAACATATAAAACAGAAATGGATTGATTAGTTTCTTACTTTTCATGAGTGATGAGTGAAGAATTGAGGCTCCTCAAAAAGGAAAAAATAAAAATTATTATTAAAAAAATATTAAATTCATTCCGATAGTGTATATTGTACACCAAATTATGAGATACTGTTTTAATCAGACAGAAAGTCAATTTTTGTATTTTTTAGTACAATATATGGCATGTATTCGATATTTTTAGATAATATTTTTTTATAGGCATGGAAGTGAAGTATGGAATTGGCAAAACGATGTATGATACATGTTCAAATAGTGGTGCAAGGAAATAATGCAGGGCCGAGATAAGCATTACAGATAAAATTAAGAAAGGTGTGTTGAGATGAATGTTGAGGGCATGTGAATCGAATGAGTGAAGAAAGAGCAGTAAAATAAATTTTTGAGGTGAGTGAAGCCGGTATAAGAAGCAGAGGAAGACAGAGGAAGACTTGGCATGATCAAGCTTTTAAATGGTCAGGTCAGGAATAATCGGCTGTAGATGTATGAGGAAATGCACCAATATGGAAAGGCAAAGATTTTTTTCAAAGACAGATTGGTGTGGCGTTCTATTCTCTCTGCCTACCCCTGCGGAGAAGCATCGTGATGGTTAGTTAGTTAGTTAGTTATTGAAAATAATATATATTTTTTAAATCTCATATCAGTCAGGAAAAAAAGTTTGACGAGTATCTATTACTTGCAATAAAAATAAAAACCAAATACATTAATAGAACAAAAGAAACCATAGAGAAAGTTCAGAATTATAAAGTCTATCCAAACTTATTTTCATTGGAAATTTTACTAAACAAAATGTTTTTTTTTTTTACTTTAAGAATACGGGGTGCAAAGTGATGATAACTAATTAGAAAAATAATATAGTAAATAAGAAATGTAATAAAAGGAACTAAAGATTCAAAGATTATTTCAATTGAATAAAAATAATATTCAACATACAATTTGTAAAATAAACTTTCATCCTATAAAGACAAGCAGGCTATTTAATTAGAGGTTAGTTACATTAAATAAGTATTGAATGCGTAATACAGTGAAACCTCTATTTATCGTTCCTCGAATAATCGTTTTCCCGGATGTGTCGTTTATTTCTTCTATCCCGACTTAATTTCATACTAAACTAATCAGCATCGATCGTTTCTCTATCACCATTTACCGCATTTATCGTTCGAATTAAGCTGCATATTTGATAAATTATGTCAGTTTTTTTTTACATTATTACCAATTTTCTTACATTCAACGGCAACGTATGGGATAGAAACTATGGAAAGCTCGTGTAACCGATAGCAGGAGAGGTCGATATTGATGAAAAGGAGCCGCTGCCCATACCTGCATTTCCAGAAGCGTGCACACCCTTTGAAAGAAAACTTTCTACAACGTACATTCAATAACCGATGCTGAAAAAAATACTGTTTGCAAAGCCGAAAATATACTATTGACTTACGAAAATAAAACAGTTAAAAAAAAAGTATTTTTTTAAAATTCTATTCAGGTTTGTATTTTTTTTTTAAATAAATATATTTGCATCTGAAACATGTATTCTTTTTAGAATTTCAGCCTACGAATGGTTATGCAGATTGGGAGGACTGTATCTTTACTCGGTCGTATCTATTTGCGTATTGACCTCTTAATCCCGCATTCATAGTTTATTTTAATAGGTCCCTTTAAAAACGATAGATAGAGGTTTCACTGTATATTATATTGAACTGTAATATATACCATATATATGTAATTTATACTTTATACATTCAATGCCATATGGAAAATGCGTGTTTTTTCCTCATTTTCAATATCAAATTTTACCACCTTAACTATGATTTTGAATTTTCAGATATACAGTAAGTAAATTTCATTGTGTAATGTATGTATACATATCACCATGGATTCATATGGCCGGCATTGTTAAGAAAAATATATTTTTACATCAGTTTTCAGCTACAGTGATCAATATTTAATCCGACTTAGGCAATATTACATTGTTTTGAATATTGAAAGCATTAACTTTGTGGATCATACTGATACATATATTATTTCGAGAAATAAAAATACTTTGTGTTCTTATCCACTCACATTTTTATTAACCAACTAGTTTCGGCAACAACCTGTAGCCCCTTCAGGGTTTCAATAATGTATTGTATTCAATAATGTATTATATTAAAATTTAAAGCTAAATTGTTCGAAATCTTATAAACCTAAAAAAGTAATTCTATTCCCTGTCCTTTCCTTTTCTTCCTTTCCTATCACTGCCATCTCCTTTTCTCTTTATCCCATCCTTGTCTCATGTCTCTTCCTTTATATAGACCTCTCTTATGTATAGTTGTGAAGAACTATAATTAGTACTCATGATTTTATTTTTTGTATTCTGTATGTATCATATATTGTAACTGTTGTTCTTCCTTCCAATAAAATAAAATAATAGTAATAAATGAAACCCTGAAGAGGGCAACAGGTTGTTGCCGAAACTGGTTGGTTGATAAAAATGTGAGTGGATCAGAACACAAAGTATTTTTATTTCTCGAAATAATATTACATTAACCACATCATGGTTTTGAACAAGCAGTGTTCTAGGATAGTGTGTGTGTCGTATCGCGCCAACTTGACACTACACACGTGTTTCGACTTGTTTGCGTCACATAAAGGTGGAGACTGACCGGAGCATTTCGTCGTAACATCGCTCGCGGCGAGCATCACCGAGCATCCGAAACTATGGATGGAGCGCTTGGCTCGCTGTACTGACTGCCTGAATGCTCGCATCGTAACGTGTTACGGTGGGACGAAATGCTCCGGTCAGTCTCCACCTTAAGATAAACAACCCAACTGAGCTAGTCAGTTACCACTTGACATTTTTTATAGGAATTTATTAGAAATTCTTCAACTAATTATGAAATTTTATCTTTTTATTTTTATTTGCTTTACTAACACATTTCGGACAGGTGTTTTTTCATCCTGACACCTGCGAACCGCTGGTGACACGATTTGAAAATTATGTACATATAGTTTAGGCCTTAATAAAGAGATTACATGATATTCATATACAAACATTAAATGTGTAATTCCTTCTTTTCTGACTTTAAAATGAGGCCAGCGCAGAAGGTAAAAATACCCTTCAATCGACCCAACGGGTAGAAATATCTTTCCCGACCTTAGTGTGTTAATACAGTTAAAATTGTTTTATACATATTAGGTTTAGTTTTTACTAGAACTAGACAACTTTTAAATTATTCCGCAAAGTCGATGCCAAATTAGTAAATAATAAAATCTAAGATATCGCTCACTTCTTTCAAGAACATCGTTAATCAAAAAACTTTTCTGGAGAACGTTTTTAAAGTTTAAAAATATACTACAATTTATTAAAAATAAATATCTAGCCACTTATTGAACTTTTTACTGTGCAACAGATCTTTTTAGGTAAAACCTGAATGTTTTTTCTCCATTTGAAAAATATATTAGTATATTTAAAAAAATAATTAAACAATACCTTTTCTTCAAAATGCAAAAACAACACTTTCTGCCCTGTAGCGGGTAAATATTAAGTTAAAAATATGCCTCTTATCCTATATGGTCTACTACTATATGGGATACTACAATATGGGATACTACTATATGGGATACCACTATACTATATATGTATGTACTACAATATGGGACATAGTACATTTTCAGGGCATTCCGAAAACATGCACAACTGAAAATTGACAATTTTTGATTTATGACGTTCTTGAAAGGAGTGAGCAATATCACCTATCGCATGTCAGATACTTAAAATGCAATTAGAATCTCACTAATGCACGTGCAAAAAAAAAACAAAATTAATTTCAAAATGTTGATTTTGATAATCTTACATCAATGGCCGGGTTGGAGTAGGGCGACTTGGAAGGATACGAGGTCTTGTCTACCGCTGACGATGAAGAAGCTCCTCGATTGACAAACTCTCTGCTCATAGAGGTGCCGGTGGAGGTGCTGGTAGAGGTACTGGTGGCTTCTTTTACGGACACGGGCTTCTTCTTTGTGCTGAAGCTTGATTTTGTGGGTGAGATCATACCAAGAGCTTCCGCAAAACTTGCACCTAGAACACATTGATTAATTGTTAATTTATAACTATGTAATACTACTACCATCACGCCGTTTCTCCGCAGGGCTAGGCAGAAAGGATGGAACGCCACACTCTTCTGTCCTGACATACACTCCTTCACATCCATACATCTAGTCATACATGCCCTCCGATTAAGCAGACTTTTGACACCGCCAGATTTTAGGTTCTGATTGATCTGATCGTGCCAAGTCTTTTTCGGTCGTCCTCGTTCTGTTTTCCCTCTCACATTCGCCACATATATTTTCTCAGTCATTCTCTTGTTATCCATTCGCATCACATGTCCATACCACCGTAAAAAAAAACTCTTCCTAATCTTTTCAATTATTCCTTGTTCAGCCTGACATTCCTTTCTTATATCTTCATTTTTAATTCTGTCATACAATGATTTTTCACACATTCGTCTGAGGGAGCGCATTTCAACAGCGTTCACTCTGCTTTCATCCTTCCTTTGCCAGTTCCGTGTTTCGGTTCCATACATTGGTATCGGTACCAGCACGCCGTTGTGAACCGCTAGTTTGGCTTCCATGGACATATTTATAACAAGACAGGAATAAGAATTGATTAGTGGATAAATTGCAGACTGGGATTCCCAATAGGGTTACTTTATAAGAGCATCAGACCCTCTATTTCTGTTCGACCTTGGTTTGAAATTGATAAGCAGCCTCTCTCTCCCTATGATTATGAAAGGTTTTTAAATTACTTACTGTGTATATTGAAAATAGTAAAAATATACTTTATTTTTAATGATTTTTTTTAAAAGCTTGTGTATGAGAAGAGTTATGCATTCTCTGATGAGAATATGCCAGAATTATGAAGAAGCACCCATTTCTGTGATGAGTTACACAAATTATGATTGAAATTAAATTAAATTAAACAATTCCTCACCTGAACCGCAGTCGATTCCGTCCGAATACTCTTCTTTCAATATTTTCTTTTTCTTGTCAGCAGAAATCGGTTCTTCGATTTCAATTTTTTTAGGTTTCACAGAGCTTTCTTTGGATTTGTATTCTTCTCTCTTCTTGGGTTCAGTCTTATTTTCCTTTTTGGAAATATTCGGTGTTTGAGTTTTCGCATTGCTCTCCTTCGCGACCTTATCTTGAGAGGACTTGTGTTTGTCGGAAGAATGTTTATCTTTATCTCTAGATTGACTCGGTTTGCTGCTGGAGTGTTTCTCCCTCTCGCTAGAAGCATCCTTTTCGCTAGAATGTTTACTCCCGTCACTAGAATGTTTTACCTTATCGCTAGAATGTTTACTCCCGTCACTAGAATATTTTACCTTATCGCTAGAATGTTTTACCTTATCGCTAGAATGTTTTTCTTTATCGCTAGAATGTTTTTCTTTATCGCTAGAATGTTTTTCTTTATCGCTAGTTTTGCTCTTTTTACTAGAGTGTTTATCCTTACTGCTAGAATGCTTGCCTTTATCACTAGAATGTTTTCCCTTATCACTAGAATGCTTGGCCTTTTCATGTTTCTGCTTATCACTAGAATGCTTCTCAGTATCACTAGAGTGGTTACTCGATTTTTTGGTTGAACTAGAATTGGATTCGAGGCTCTTTTCTTTCTCGGATGAATGTTTCGCCTTCTCAGTAGAATGTTTTCTTTTATCTGATGAATGTTTGCTTTTACCTGAAGAGGTCTCTTTCTCTTTTTCTGCAGAACTCGTATGTTTCCTATCGGAGCTCTGACCTTTTTCAGTAGAAAGTTTATCCTTACTACTCGAGTGGTGCTCTCTGTTACCAGAATGTTTAGATTTGCTCGAATGGCGATCCTTGTCGGCAGAATTTTTGTCCTTACTGCCCGATTGTCCATCTTTGCCTTTGTCGGCTCTGACATTGCGGTCTTTCTCTGTAGGATGTTTGACTTTGCTGCTATGGTGTTCTTCTTTTCGGCTTTTATGTTTGGTAGGATGAGACGTGTCACTGGAATGGCTGGATTGTTCGGAATAGTCTGACTTGCTACTAGAGTGTGATGACTTGTCGTGCGGAGATATCTTGGGGGAGTCGTGCGATTTGCGCAGCTTAGAAGAGCTCTTTTTATGATGTGCCGGTTCGGGAGACCGTTCATCGTTTGAAGAGGAATTTACACTCGGTGAACGGCGGCTCCGTGCATGTTTGGAAGACTTCTTGACTTCCTTTGACTTTTTGCGCGACGGCCGTTCTTCTGAAGAGCTGCGGTAGCTGGTTTGGGGTGGAGGAGATTCCACCAGGGGTGAGGCTTGAGTATAATCGGAAACAGACTCGGCATCGGACTGGGATCGACTCTCCTCACTACTTACTATCACTTGGCACTCTGCCTCCTTCTCCGACTGTTCATCCGAGGAGTCGTTGATGACTTGCGGCTCCTCATCACTCGATTCATTTTTGCGTTTCTTATATTTTTCAATTCTCGTCTGAAAAAAAAATGAAGTGAGCCACCAACAAAGGAAATTTTTCATAATTTATATTGCTATATGGGGATGGAAATGGAGAAGCGATAAAAGGTAAGAAAAGAAGAATAGAATTTCTCTAGTCCCGCGACATGTCTTTAAAAATATCTTTACTCGGATATAACAAGTAACGGTTATAACGAGCAAATTCAGTCGGTCCCGTCTTCATCGTGTTAACCGATTTCGACTGTATATTCAAAAAGTATATTTTACTTTGTTAATTAAATGAATATTAAGATGTTATAATTACCTCCATCAACGCTTCATGTTTATTCAGAATCTTTTTAAAATCATTGATAAGACTTCCTTGGTTTGTCCAGACAAAGCTCTTCCTTGTCCCAACTTCGAAATGTCAGACATGGTCACCGTATACAAACAGACGTGCAGCCAATCGAAACGCGCGATTTTACTAGTACATTTGCATGCTTGCAAATAGCACAAGTTATTTCTTAAGTTTATGTATTAATTTTGGTAAAGATATTTGGTAAAGACTTGGCACGATCAGATCAATCAGAACCTAAAATCTGGCGGTGTCAAAAGTCTGCGTAATCGGAGGGCATGTATGACTAGATGTATGGATGTGAAGGAGGCGAGGAGTGTATGTCAGGACAGAAGAGTGTGGCGTTCCATCCTCTCTGCCTAGCATTGCGGCGTGTTGGTAGTAGTAGTAGTAGTACATGTATTAATTTTAAATCAAACACAGATTTTTCTTTTGAGTCTACTAAGATGTGTTTTATTAACAAAAACACATCAAAAATTAATATTGCGACAATTGTTTCGCCTTGTTAGGGCATTATCAAACGAATGTCAAATGATTTAAATTAATACATAAATTAAAATGGAGTTCTACAAATTAAACGCCAAATCAATAAATATTTCTTAAGTGTTAGTTTTGCATTTTTATGTGGCGACCAGTATACATAACTCCTAAGTAGACAGAACCAGATTTGTGAACAAAGATTTGGAGACATCCAAGATATTGTGAATTATCAATACATACCTCATCTTCGTGCTTCCTCTTCCTCCGATTGTCCTCACTGCTGGATCCCGACTTGTGGGCCTGGTGAGGGTCTTCCCGGGACGTGGAGGCCTCCTTGCGCCTGTCGGCCTCCAGGCGGTCCCTCTCCCTCTGTCGTTGGTCGCCGGGGGAAGGATGGTAGCTCTCCACCGCGTGGCTCGTGTGCGCGTTGTGAGTGGCTTCCTCCTCATCTTCCCCTTCTTCTTCCTGAGGTGAATCCTGATCCGGCTCGTGCTCGTATCCAGTGTTGCCTGGTAGAAGCAAATTCATTAATTTCACCCTATGCACCCTTGGGCGCCCGCAGGGGGAGGGCTAGGCGGGGCACTTGCCCTCCCCTGGATTGATTAAAAATAGTCAAATAACTAACTAACTAACTAACTAACCATCACGCCACTTCCCTGCAGGGGTAGGCAGAGACAATCGAACGCCACACCACTCTGTTTTTGCAAACATTCTTCGCCTCTTCTAGATTCATGCATCTCCTCATCAGACGATTATTACGACTCCTGACCCGGCCGCTTTCAAGTATTTGACATACCCGATTGTGCCAGGTTTTCCTCGGTCTTCCTCTGCTTCTTTTCCCAACTACATTCGCCTCATAAATTTGTTAAACCGTTCTTTCCTCACTCATACATTCCACATGTCCAAACCATCTCAACACACCTTTCCTAATTTTATCCATAATGCTTATCTCAGCCTTGCATTCTTTCCTTATTTCATCATTCGAACATCTATCAAACATCGTTAGTAAAATAATGTTAGTTTTATTTATGTGTTAACCCTTTGCACTCGAATAGCGACAATATGTCGACATGATAAATTCCCCGGTAAATCGGTTGGTGACTATATGTCGCCACTATGTACCGTTATGTTGTAAAAATAATAAACGGCCGAGATCCGTACTAATGCAGGTACAATTCTGTCCCGCCAGTTGCTCAAAGACCTTGCTTTGCATTGAGTCACTTAAAGTTTGTGAAAACTTTAGTAGATCAGTTGGTAGGGGACTTTTGGCAGATTCTATGTAGGCTGTCTACTTCAACTGAGGTCCGCCTGGATGGCAAACTACATGTTTTGCGTGTGGGATGAATAAGAGACTGTGTGGTTTGCTCACGGAGGGACAAAAATTGTCAAAGGCATGAGTCTTATGAGTTTTGTGACACTTGTCCCAGGCAGCCTAAGATGCATTTGGGCGATTGTTTTGTTAGATACCATACATTGAAAAATTATAAAATTTTAAAATAGTAACCAATTATCTATATTTTTATGTGTTTTTTTCAAAAAGAAAATACTTTTTTTAACATTTAATACATAAATTAAGATGGAGTTCTACAAATCAAACGCCAAATCTATAAATAAGATAAGTAGACTAATGTGTACAAGTTGCTTGCGTATATAATCCTCATTAGCGCATACCGTTCTGTGGCTGACTATCCTCTTCCTCGCCCTCTTCCTCGGCCACCATCAGCTTCCACTTGGCCACCAGCGTCCTGGACGCTGTGGCCACATCTCCATCGCCCTTCCGGAGAGCGTTGACCGTGCGCCCGACTCCCGTCTCCGTCAGGTGATCAACCGTCACCGGGAGATGTGCCAGGCGGCTGATGCAGTGCAGGACCTGGACGCAAACAGACATATTGCAGATAAGTTTACGAGATTGAAAGCAATGACTAGAAGCATAATTTCAACCTCAGTGACACAAAACTTATCACGTCTCCCATATGTATAACTAGATTCAACTCTATTAACACATTGTAGTCGGGCGCTTCGAACAATAGACTCTAGCCTATAGCGGACGTTTTTCGCGATTAGCGCAAAAATATATCGCTTTCTTAAAATTGACACAATTTCTAAACCACATAATATTTTGGATTGAAATTTTCAAATTTTGTCCGCCTCCGTAGTGTAATGGTCAGCATGCTCTGCTACCGTTCTGTAGGTCCCGGGTTCGATTCCCAAGGGGGGTAAAATAAATATAAGTGATTTTTTCACTGTTATATTTATTCAATATTACCCTGGACTGGTACCTGAAGCGGAGGGCTGATAACCTTTCCTTCATGCGTAAACGATCAAGATAACACTGCGTTTATATGACGCAGTGCCCTATGCACCATTGGGGTGCGGAAAAGGGTATTATTATAAAATTTTTGATTAAGCATTCCATATTTCACAATGTTAGAAGCGTTGTAAACTTTAAAAAATAGTCTTCCCCTCCAAGGTCAACAGACTGTCGCCTAGCACCCAGGTAGCAGATTACCCTTCAACGCGTTTTATTTCACGCTGATATCAAACCCGTATATTGCCGTTTCCCGCCGATAACCGACAGTCGACAAAAACGGCATTTGCCGTGTCCCGCAGTTGACCGATAGTCCGCGAAAAACGGCAAATGCCGTGTCCTGCCGACAACGTGTTAAGACACATTAGTCCCTTAGAGACAAAATAAAGAGTTCAGGCATTCGTGGAAGCCTGGGCGTAACAGACATAAATAGGAAGGTAGAGGAAAGGCAATTGAGATGGTGTGGGCATATAGGACACAGAGAGCCCGACCATGTCGTAAACCAGGAAATAGAAATGGATCTTCCTCGAAAGATATCTAGAGGAAGACCAAAAAATTCATGGATGCCGCAAAGATAAAACATGGTTCGAAGACATGGCATAGGTGATGTCCATGACAGAAGGACCTACAACCTAAGGACGAGGAGAGCTGACCCCAGCAGTCTACAAAGACGATAAGCCGGGATGTAGCCAAGAAGAAGAACTCTATTAAGACACATAAAAACCTAATAATTGTATTATTTCGAGAAATAAAAATACTTTGTGTTCTGATCCACTCACATTTTTATTTAACCAACTAGTTTCAGCAACAACCTGTTGCCCTCTTCAGGGTTACATTTATTAGTAATAAATGTAACCCTGAAGAGGGCAACAGGTTGTTGCCGAAACTAGTTGGTTAAATAAAAATGTGAGTGGATCAGAACACAAAGTATTTTTATTTCTCGAAATAATATATCAAGATGATCCACAAAGTTAATGCTTTCAATATTCAAAACACCTAATAATTGAATCACCAAGTGGAATTTTGGTATTCCAAACATGCACATTCTTGTGTTTTATATTGTGTGCAAACATATTTGAGGTGACATGACTTCATTAATCCTGAATCATTATATTGACATATTGTTGTCGGACAGTTTTTATATCAACCCTGACCCTAATTAGTATACCAATCAGGGTCGTATACTAATCACAAATAACCGCAAACCCAATTCCGATCTATACAATATTTTTTGGCATTCCTCGCGCTCTACTAAAAGTAAGCAAATAGAACGCTTATAAGCGTTTCCCGCTCTGTACTAACAGTATGTAAATTATGCACTTATGTGTTTCCCGCAAATAATGTGTTAAACAGGGCTGGGGAGTGAAAATACTTACTAAATTAAGCAACACAACAGCGAGCCAAATGCATAGGCCATAATATAAGACACTCAGGTTTGTTTCTTACGATTACAGAAGGCATGTACGAAGGAACAAACTACAGAGGACGAGCCCACTTGACTTATATGGACCAAATTATCTCTGACATGCGTTGTAGCGGGTACGCCCAATTGAAAAGACAAGGAGGATAGAGACGGGTGGAGTATGACCACGAAAGGAGCAAAGTAATCATGACACAGATTGCACCCCACGAGAAATCATTTTTAAACATATTTTAATTTTATAAATACTGTTTTAAATATTAATCTACGATATCCGCCTGCAGACTATAGTGGTTAGCGCGTTTAATTACTACGGCAGAGGTCTCGGGCTCGATTCCCAGGGTGAATTAAATGGATTTTCCATTCTGAGACTGATTTATTATCACCCTGGAGTGAAAGGCACAAGACTGATCACCCTGCCTTTATATTATCAATCTACAAGACGGTATCAATACAATGTAGTGCCCTATGCACCATTGGGTGCAGATAAGAGCTAAAAAAAGAAGAATTTAGAATATAGGAGGGATATTGAAGTTGAATTTACGAAACAAACTCACGAGTTTTTAACTATTTAAATGAGCTGTGACAAAATTAGACAGATTGACTTTTGACATGTGCTCACAATACGTACGTAAGAACATGAGCAAAGTAAGCCAAGGTGGAGTTGGCCCATTTTATGGATTAAGCTAAAGATATGCAATATAACAACATCTGTATGATGATAATAATAAATTTGGATCATTTATATACAGCCATTTTTGTAAAACACTACATTAAGAGCGTTTATATTATAGGTCATTATTTTTCATACAAAATCGTATTTTTGCTAGGATAAAAAAATGGGCATGATAATTCTAATTAAGATATATATTTAGGGTGAATAACACGACAATTTGTCATTGCTTGCCGCCAAAAGACAGACAAAAATTCTAACCTCAAATATAATTATAGAAAGATAGGTTTACTTCACAAGATTTCAGGCAACAATTATGTTTATTGAAAGAACTATTTTTATGTTTTTAAACCTTATCAAATCCGATATCAATCTGGTAAGGGGGGGTTTTCTAAAGCATAGTACCCCAAAATAATAGAATAACTAACATTATTTTCTGCCCATACATTCGATTCAAATTAACAAATTAGGGTTAATATCACACCAGTGTCTCATTGCTAGCTGCCAAAAGACAATTAAAAAATATTACCTAACCACAATAGCGAGGTAGGTTCAAATGTTTTCAGACTAAGATTGTCTGTTGAAAAAGCTACTTCTATGTTTAACGATATCACATTAAGACATTTATCTAGTTCATATATCTAAGGGGATTTTTCTAAAGCAGAATACTTCTGCTATTTCGGGTAATGACATCAAGGCGGTGAGGAAAAATCTTAACACGTTAAATTTTACCTACATAAAAAAATATGGCAAAGTTTTTGGAAATGAATATATAAAATTCTCAATATTATTAATATTTAAAGCATTTACTTTGTGGTTAGTCATTTTTACTTTTTATTTTTTTATTTTTTAGTAATAATAGTATATAACCACTCACCGAGATTTTTATGACTACCTGTTTCGAGACGTACCCGTCTCTTCGTCAGGACAACAGCTACCACAACATGCAAACCATACTACCACAGCATGCAAAAAATACTACCCTTCACTACCATAGCACTATTTACATACGTAAAACTACACAAAATGTTTAACATAATAGTGCTATGGTAGCGAAGGGTAGTATTGTTTGCCTGCTGTGGTAGTGATTGTCCTGACGAAGAGACGGGTACGTCTTAAAACCGGTAGACATAAAAATCTCGGTGAGTGGTTATTTACTAATATTACTATCATTTTTGTAAAAAAAAAATAAGTAAATATATGAATATAGTAAAGAGTAGGCCATAGCTAAGAGAACCATCAAAAGATAGCAGCACATTCGTACTTCTTGCTATTTCCAAGTGTGGTTTGATTCATTTCTAAAGTTCAGAGATTTACGATTTGTCACGGAGCAAAACAAACTAGAATGAACCGAAATAATATACAGTAAACCCCCCTTTAACGTTGAGATAAGCTCCGGGTTATCGCAGGGAACATTATAGGGGTTAATGTTACAAATTGTATTATTACATTTCAACAACAAGAGCAGATACTTCCAGAACAAAATCTCGACTTTGAGCCTCCGAGATGAAGACTCTCCGATCCATAACCGGAAACACCGACAAGAAATACCAAATATAAATAAATAGACATCCGGAGCATGTGTAAGACGGAGGATATCGTGAGGTGGGGATGACAACGAAGGCAATACTGGAATGAACATATAAACAGAATGTCAGAAGACAGACTTCCACGTATCGCCATTCAAGGCAACCCTGAAGGACGCAGACCCCCAGGCAGACCTCCGAAAAGATGAAAGGCAGCTGGGAGTCAACATCCCAAGAGCGACATGCGGAGGCACAAACAGATCACCAAGTACACCTATTTGACACCATCAGACTTCTAGTGGGGCTATGAGAAAGGCAAGGTAAGGTGTCCAACCGTCCAGTCTTGTTGTCGATTTAAAAGCTAAAACGTATTTGGACAGAAACACTGCGGCACATCATAAAAAGTGTTAAAAAACAACCCGAAGCTTGCAGCGATGCTACAGATGGCTATCTGCCACATATAAGATACCGACAAGACACATAAGGTGCCTTGGTGGGTCTATGCAATTTTAAAAAAAATATCTGTATAATTGTTATTTAAATAAATGTATGCAATTTATGTTAATAAAAAAATACGTTTTCATATCTAAGCAAAACTAATTGTAATCAGAATAAAAAATCAGTTTTTATTTTTTATTCAAGTTAATGAGTTATGTGACATAATAATTTACTACTTTTAACACATTGGATTATTGTTTCAAATGAAAAGCAGCAAAGCCAACGATTTTATTTCTCGTGACAAATTGATAAGTGACAGAATTAAGTTATTTGTTTGTTTTTTTGGAAACGCTTCAAAGCGTCATTTACATACTGTTGGTAGCGAGCTGGAGACGCTTACGAGCGTTCTATTTGCTTACTTTTGGTAGAGAGGCGCGAGATGCCAAAAAACATTGTACATATCGGAATTAGGTTTGCAGCTACTTGTGATTAGTATTCAACCTTAATTATTATACTATTTAGGATCAGAGTTGATGAAAAAACTGATTCTGTCTGTTCCAATGTAGTGGTTAGTGCGCTTGGCTACCATACTGGAGGTCCCGGGTCCGATTCCCGGGAGGCACAGAATAACTTTTTCACTGTAATATTTATTTCATATTACCCTGGACTAGTATTCCATACACATGAGTGATCAATTTGTCTTTAAATAATTAATGATCGTGTTAACTTTGCGTCAATCTAATGTGCCTTTGGCATCATTGAGTGCAGAAAAGAGTTGGAAAAAGATTGTATTTTAACAAAAATTTTGCAATTAAAAACAAAAATTGTTTAAAAGTTGAAGATGAGAAGGTCAATATGTTTCAATAGTAGACAGTAATAGAAAGCTTATTTACTGAGAACCATAGTTTTCTTTAAAAAAATTACAGATTGTATATTTTACTACGGAATCATAGAAAAATACTATTTATGTAATTTACTCATCTCATAAGACGTTTCGTTATGTTTGAATGAGAAGAGACAGTGTCTTGGTGATATAAATACATCACCTAAGTGATTTAGTTATCAATTTGGTTTTTAAGAGCAGAAAGGCTCCAAAAAAGCATATCATGGACATAAAATAACCTAAAAATATATCTAAATTTGTTATCTAAACAAACATAGTTGTAAAACAAATATATATAGTATACTTGAGTACATAAATTTTTAAGATAACAAATATTTATATGAGCCGATTACTAGGATTTAAAAAAAATATATGCATAAACATAGTTTAGAAATGGAAATAAGAACCACACATGCATGCATATTCTATAAAATCACAGAATAATGAACGCAATAGTGATTGATTTAATAGTAAGTTTACAAATATTATTGACTCGCTAAGATTTTTTAGCATAAACATCCTCAAATCGTTGTCTATTGGGGAAAAACCAATCTAAAAATCATAATTCGTCGCAATAGACGAGATGTCAACTTTCACAAGAAACGTACAGGATTTCGACGGCTACGATTTTCAAACGTGGAGAATCATGTGAATATTTTCGTGTATATAATTTTGACGATATCATAACACGTTTACGTGGGATAGAGGTCAAAAGAAACAGCAAATGCCACATCAAAATTAAGCAAAACGTAAAAAGCTGGATCGCATTTCAAAAAACTGGTTACCCTCTTCTCGTTGCCGACACATCTTTCAATGTCTTTCTGATAATGCTTAATAGCGCGAAGCACCGAAACCATGGTTTTATCTGTTTTATTCATTTAACGCAAACATAAACTCTAAAATTAGACATATTTCCCGAGATCGAGACAGCTGGTGCGATTTTCAGGAATAATCAACAAATTTTTTATTGTTTATGGCAGCAAGTGACGGCTCTGACATTTTGTATTAGCAAGTACTGTGAGTTAAAACCGGGGCTAGAAGTGTTATATTGAAATTTATAATAGAATAAATTTATTCCTCTATTTTTTATTTGTTCATATCTAGTGACAGATTTTTAAACAGACACACGATAAATTCTCCTCTTTTTTTAAGTAAAAAAATTAATAATTTAGTAGCACTCCCTACTTGATTAAAAAAAATTATAATGAATACTTAAACTCACAAAAATAATATAAATTTGAAATATTTGTTTAATAAACACGCAAATACTTGTCTTTAAAAAAAAAACAACGAATAAATGACGCTCGCACATTTGTTTTTGAAAGGCATAAATTTATTTAATGTAGATAATATCTTTCTGTTTATCATAACATTAAAATACTATATGTATCAAAATAATTTCACTCCAGAGATTTTTTTAATTTTACGATAAAGGTATATGTGATTTCGCAAATTCAAAAATAAAGAACTTTAAAATATTCAGTTTAATCATAAAATAACATTTTTTATTGAATCGGATAATCCTTTTTGAAAATATATAAATATTTGTAATAAAATTGTTTGCTGTTTCATGTCTAAGAAAAGAAAGATTATTAAATTATTTATTATTTATAAAAATATTTATTAAAAGTTACATGTTAGTATCATTATGAATGTTTGATATAGACTATTTCAATAAATACATAATTTTTATTTGTTTCTCGTGGGGGTAAGAGGGGAAACCAAAATATAGAGCAAAGGCATAATAAAGGAATGGGGATTAAGATTAATTAATTTACAAAAGTTTGATTTTTTTTCTTTTTCTTTCTTCTAATGTGTACATGTTGTGTTATGAAAATAATAAATATGATTACAACAGAACTCCACCTTAACAGGTAGTGTCCTCAAAAAAAAAGATTCCTTAAATATGTTAAACAAAACTGCATAAATGATTAATTGTAAATGGAAATAAATCGGTTTTCAAAAAGTAAAACATTTGGAAATACTGAAATAATATTTTTATTATTTTTAAGTGTCATTACATTTTCACGAAAAATTTAAGCAAAAACAAATATTTACTAAGTTTTCCTTATTGAGTTTTTGATGAGCCTATGGTATTTTCAGAACGCAAAACATTGAATTTTCTGAATACCAATACTATATTTTATACATACATGTATATCTTTAGCCATAAACTTTTAACTGAGAAAAGACATGTTTAAAAAAAATAAAAAAAATTACTAAAAATTAGATGTATATGACCAAAATTCACTAACTTACTACTGTTCAAATCTAATAATTCTACTTTAACAAGTTCAATGGGTATAAAATAATGTCATCCAGCGTGAATTTTTGAAAAAATTATAATAACTTTGTTCAAAATTAAATTCTACTTTCAATTTAAACATCACAAATAAGTGTGTTCCTTCGCGTCTTCAAAATATATCAAACTGGCTACAAATCCTCATCTTTTTTCGACACGACTCCCGTCAACTCGTGGCCACAATATTTGCATGGATATGGGAGCCGTGTTCGACGCACAGAACGTGTTAATAAAGTTATTTATAGTACAGAATAATTTGATAAGTTTTTAAAAGTAGTATGTCAATGAAATTCTTCGCCGGTAATCTATTTTTATTAAAAACATTTTTTTAATTCACAAATATCAATATCATTCGTAAGTCAGATGTTTATGGGAAAAGAAAAACATATAAAAATATAACGGTGCTATGCCCTTAATCAAAATAAAAATTTAGAACAATGCTAACAATACAGGCGAGGAGGAAGATAATAAGTTATTATATAATCAATTAATAAATAATATGATATATACTGTACATATTACGCTAAAAAGTATTTATTTAAGAAATATTTCCAAAGCGGTAAAAATAGAAATAAATAAAAATTATAATGGGAGAGGACTGTTAGTACCTACTTCAATATTTTTTTATTTATTTTTAAAATACTTTTTGTCCTAAGAAAATTTTACATAAATAACATTATTATAAATTGAATTGTTAATTAACTATTTATCAAATACTACATCTATTGGGATAAACTCCTTTTTTATTTCGAGTGTCTGTAAATTGCCATAATTTTTAAACATACCTTTTTAATAAGGTTTTAAAACTTCCATGTTTTGTTTCATACGACCATAATAATCTGAGGATTCTCTGTTTAATGATGAGCTATTTCCACATGGGCGAATTCTCGAAAATAAATTAAGTGATAAGTAATTTCAATCAAATAAACTTATTTTGAATTGGCTGTGAAAAAATGATGTCTGTAGGGTTGGCACTATTTTTGTGCCTATATGGAATGCCCGCCTCTGCTAATATTAAACCGCCAATTGGAGGTGTTTTAGCTATGGCAACTAAAAAAATTCTAACGCATTCGATTCTACTGGGACAAGGGGTACCTTCTCGGGTATTTTAATGTGAACTTAGTGACAACCATTGAATCGCTGCAAGTTTAAAGGCTGCCACTGGGCGTAAGGTCGTAAAAGATGTTAATTTAAAAAATAACGTTTTATATCACCAAACAACATTTTCTTTATTATCTTCACAGCATAAAACTTTTTATTGCAATCTGTACATGTCGCTGGTTAAATTCCAAAAGGCCACAGCGCAAAAAATTTAAACTCTATTCCAAAAAATGGGATCTAAATCGTTAATATTTTTATATTTGAAAAAGGCACCCACGATTCTAGCGTTCGAAATGTCCATTTCTAACGTTAGAATCATGGGTGTCTTTCGAATATGAAAATGTTGACGATTTAGATACCATTTTTGGAATACAGAGTTTTTTTGCTTTGTGGCTCTTTGGCATTTAACCAGCGATGTGTGGATGTAACGTTTTCGAAATACAAAGTTCATTTAACACTGTCTTTTTAGTACAAATTAACCTAACAATATGCATTAGAGGGACTCGGTGACTCGTTTGTGTGGTTGGTTTATATTAATATGGTGTACTGCGCTGAACTTTCACAATAACAGGCATCTCGAGTATTGTCCTTCAACCATGTGAGGTAGCGATTGACTCTCGTGTAGACTCCTGGATAATCGGGTTGAGCACAACCCTGACCCCAAGAAACGATTCCTGAAAACAATACAAAATATGCTATCTTTACTATTTTTTCTTCTTCTTCCTCTTAATTTAGGTTATTATCCTATTACTCTTCGGTTCGCTCCTGGGAGGTGGAAGACCAGCTATCTCTCCATCGTTTAAGTGGTCTTCCTGGGGGTCTGTTACCTCTATTTTCAATAACCAAGTAATTTTATTTTAAATCACTTGTCAACAAATCAATTTTCAATTCTATAAGATAAAAACTAAGCTAGATATGAAGATTTACGTTCCTTTATTCATCGTTCATCAAAATTGGTCAACGATGAATATGAGAATTTTGATATGTTCTACTCGACGTTATTAGCATTGAGATTGCTTACATAGTAAGTCGATATTCATATCGTGGTGTGTCCCTATTTTCACATAATTCGTCTTGGACTTGAGCTTTGATCTTTCCCTTTTAACCTTTTTCTCTCTCCCGTCCCTATTCCTGGTATTTATATTAAATTACAAATTTTGTAACTGGAATGGTACAAATACCTGTTTTTATTACTCATTAATGCGTAACTGTAACTGTACCGTAAAATTTCCAAAAAAAATAAATATTAGTCTTTTTCAAAGTGGGCGATAATGCCCCTTTTAGAAGTCACAAGTAAGAGGACACAGGAGACCCGAAGAGACAGATAAAAGTTCGAAGAACTAAGAATTTTTTATTAGTGTGGTTGCTAATCATGAGTAGCATGGTGAATGTTACACGTGTGAAAAGTGATCACTTAACCAGCCTATTACAGGTCATAAGCCCTGTAAATACCTAGGCATTCATATTATTTTTCATCTATGTTGAGATATCAAAATGTAAAAATACTTCTAAGTGGAGAAACCCAGATTTGTGAACAAGTCTATTTGGACAAATGTAAAAGAAATATGTTTTTATTCCTTCCCACTCTCTGCGAGTAGACATTCTTTTAGGCTTTTTTTATATTACTCAAAATTTTTGATAAGGGGCTATATTTAAAAAGTTTAGGAACCTGTGGTTTCGATATTGGATTTTGATCATGTCTAAAAAGCGTATATTATAACAAACAAACAGGCAACTACTAATTGAGCGTAAGTGAGCGTTGATATGATCATATCTCCAATATGAATTTATTTGTTTGTTTTAGGCTTTTTTATGTGACAACTTTGTAATTCCCGAATGACTGAAAAAACAGTTTTTGTTCTATTTTTATTCGAGTAGGGAGGTTCTTATTCTAGATATTGCAACATTGTACATTTCATTTCAAACCCTTATCCGCACCTTAATATTGCTTAGGGTACTGTATCATATAAACACATTGGTTATATTGATCGTTAACACATAGAGGAAAAGTGATCAGCCTCCGCTTCAGGTACCAGTCCAGGGTAATATTAAATAAATGTTTTAGTGAAAAAAATCACATTTATTTATTGACCCTCTCTGGGAATCGAACCCGGGACCTCCAGAACGGTAGAACATTGTACATTTGATAAATACTGACTTTGGAAAACATATGTATTTTCAGAAGTATTGACCTGCTGACCAACACAAAAGCACAACACATTAGTAACCTTTGCATTTCTCACTAAAGTAAGGTAGGCACTGTTTATGTGCTTATATCGGAAGCACGCCACTGCCTGGAATCTGTCTGCATACATATTACTGACCTACGGCTTGGTAGAGATCTGTAGTGGAATTTGAGACGATCAACCCTCCACCGCTGTCTCCTTGGCAAGCATCCTTCATTCCCTCCGGATATCCGGCACATAGCATGTTGTCCGTTATTTTGTCAGCTCCATATTTAGTTTTCCGACAGTCCGTATTCGAGATGATGGGAACTACTACCTATAACATACAAAATAATCATGCCACATTATAATCTATTGAATATTTCTTCTAAATTCCCTTGTGTGCGGTCCAAATAATTTTTTAAAATATTTTTTGAATCTGATTCTTATAAAAACTGCCTAAAACTCTCAGAAAAAGGAACACTTCAAGTCACAAAGTTTTCATAGGAACCAGATTCAAAAAATATTTAAAAAATGATTTGGACCGCGCATTGATTTTTTTAGCTATTTTTACCCGGGTCAACCACTTTGAATTCAATAAAATTAATTGAGACTGCTCAGTTTCACTTAAATCACGTTTTTTTGGCATTTTAATATAAAATAATGAAAGCTTAAACAAAAGGTACAAAAAGGCACTTTTTCACTGATTAAAATAACTGGAGAGCAATGTTTCACATATGGCTCACTCCTTTCAAGAACGTCATAAATCAAAAAACTTGATTTTTCAGGAGAACGTTTTTAAAGTTTAAAAATATAACACAATCTATTAAAAATAAATAACAATTCACTTATTGAACTTTTCGCTGTGCAACACATCTTTTTAGGTAAAACCTGAAGGTTTTTTCTCCATTTGAAAAATATTTAGTTTACTTAAAAAAATAATTAAACAATACCTTTTCTTCAAAATGCAAAAACAACATTTTTTGCCCTGTAGCGGGTAAATATTAAGTTAAAAATATGCCGCTTTTGCTGGGATATAGAACTTTTTTTGGGCATTCCGAAAACATGCACAGCTGAAAATTAACGGTTTTTGATTTATGACGTTCTTGAAAGGAGTGAGCGATATAAAACTGACCCTTGAAATTAGTAAAAAGAGAGTTTTTGAAAAAAACATGACCCTAACTGTCGTAGGTCGGATAGCAGGTAATAAGCAGTAGGTAAAATCCATCAAAATACGATACAATCCGAAAAGATTGCAAGAATTCCAAGAGTCGCAGTATTTAAAGAAGTAAAACAATTCTGTAGGGGGTGCCTAAAACATTTGGCCAAGGCTGTATATATATATTTAGTCTTTGTGGAATTAATTAACCACCTCTACCTCCGTAGCGCAGTGGTCAGCGCGTTCGGCTACCGTGCTGAAGGTCCAGGGTTCGATTCCCAGGGGGGTCTAAATAAATATGGCCAATTTTCACTATCATATTTATTTAATATCACCCTGGACTGGTACAAGAAGCGCAGGGCTGATCAAGTTGCCTTCATGCAATTAACGATCAAGATAACACTGCGTCGCTACGATGCAGTACCCTATCCACCATTGGGTGCGGATAAGGGTTAGAAGAAGAATTCTAAAATTCCAACAGATGAGGGAATTGCAATACTCGGTAAGCTCGGCGGACCAAGAGAGGGCGAAGCCTCGGTGAGAACGTGGTGCCTGACGTTAGTAACATTATGTATTAGTATAGCCTGATTATTTTAATAGGACCGTGAAATCGCAGATGTCAGTTCAGCTCCATTGAATTCAGTTCCATAAGGGTTAGAAGAAGAAGGAAGGAATTAATTAAACAGCTTAAATTAATTAAGATAGCTTCCTCAACTGTAGCCATAGCCTTCCTCAATCATAGCCATTTTAAACATGTTCAATACGCACTTCCTGAAGTGTGTTAGATGCCGATCCACCCTCCTCTGTAGTACCCCAGCCGAGGGCGGTGGCATTGAAACCGGTGAAACTTTTCCCCCTAGTTGGCATGCAAGCTGGACGCAGATCTCCTTTGATTTCCACCTGAAAAGAACCAATCAAACTGTATTATTTTTTCGACATATCATCAAAGATGAAGAAGAATATGGAAATATTTGATGAGATGTCAATAAAATAATATGAAAATAACTCCTGTAATTGGAGATAATCCAGATTTTGTGAACAAGTATTTCGATACACTCAAAATGTTGTCAATCTAATCTGTCTTCAAATAGCATTAAACCAAAAAGTTTAAAAAGTAAACGTCATTGATTTACAATTAATAATATAAAATATCAAGGAAAATATGTTAAAAGACAAAATAAAATATAAATTAATATGTAAACGTATCATAATAAAATTAAAATCTTCGAAGCCTTAATCTCAACATGGTAAAAAAACAAATTATAAATTATATTGACTTATTCATATTGATATCTTATCAAAGATGAAGAAAAATAATAAATAAATATATATATATATATATATATATATATATATATATATATATATATATATATATATATATATATATATATATATATATATATATATATATATATATATATATATATATATATATATATATATATATATATATATACAGTGGGTGGCCAAATTATTAGGGACACTTCGAATTTCCTGTAATTTTCATGTTCAAATGAATTTAATTAGCAAACAATTAGGTTTTTTAATAATTTTTTTATTGATTGGGGTGCTTTATTTAGAATTTAGAAACAATGTTATCAAACATTTAATAAAAGTAATTAATTTTTATCATAAAAAGCGATTATTCAAAAATTTTAGAAAAAACCGTAATATTTAGTAATAATACCCTTTGCTGGGATTACAACTTCCAAACGTCGGGGCATGCTTTCTATGCAGATTTTTATATTGTGCCGAAGATTAGGGTTACCATGCCATACTCTGATAAGAGTTTCTATCAGTAACCGCTTGGTGGTGATGACTTTTTTAACAATTTCCCGTTTCGTTAGCCTCCAAATATTTTCAATGGGGTTCATATCCAGCAAATTGCCCGGGCAAGGCAAAACACATACTCAACAGACGTTTTTTTCAGCCAGGAATGCAGTAACACTCCTAGTTTTATGACACGGTACCAATTCATGCATAAACACATACTCTTCATCACCAGGGAACCATTCCTTAGCCTCGGCTGGAGCCGAGTCTTGCCTTACTGGTCTTGCCTCATGGTCCCTTCCATGATATGGAGGCGTCCCATACCCTAAAATGAGATCATGGACCACAACATTATGCTAACAGGGTGTTTTTAGCCCTCTTTACCAGGCAGTCCGGGTGGAATTTCTCTCCTGGGCCCCGTCGGACGAATTAAGTTTTTCCCACCAAAATTTTAAATGTTGACTCTTCTTAGAAGCAGACCTATAAAGTATTACCATGATTGCAAAAATGTGTATTTTTTATTATCTTCTTATTTTATTATACAAATGTAAGTCATAAATACTCGATTCCAATCCGAAACAGTCATATTCCGGAGTGCTCTGGCCCATAAGAGTCGTTTTTTCTTCATGGCCTCAGACAGGCGTAGTTTTTTGGTTGGACGTCGACCAATTAGATTTACTTCGACTAACCGTCTCCAAACTGTCATTTTGGAGGCGTTGATTCCTACATCGCTTATCAACGTAGTGGACAATCAACACACGTTTTACGATTTTGGAAATAGATGTCCCTGATTTTACGGTGACCACGCGGAGTGGTGATCGTTTTTCTGCCACTTTTTCAGACGTGGGCTGCTTCTAGAGGTGGGTTTTTATGAATTTTTCTGTTTATCCGGTTGACTCCTGACTTCAAAATACCTGTGAGTGCTGCTATCTCTCTTTAAAAATATGTGGAATGAAGTAGTTAGGTTGGTACTTCCCTACATTTTCTTGGAGATATGTCTAAAGACTTGCCCATACTTAAATTTAGAATATTAAGGTTCAGTTCAAACTAAATTGAATTTTAATTAAAAATTAATTGAAATTAACTTATTAAATTGGCAAAACTAATAAATTATTAAACAATATTTAATTTTTTATAGTCTTGGACCCAAAAAACATACAGGAAAATTGTTTAAAAAATATTAACTGAGCTCACACCAACACCATTTTTCACTAATTAACACTAAAATGAGAAAAAAATTTACTTCTTTGATATTTTGCAGCATTGCTACGTTTTAAAAACAATAATTATGATACCAGCAACAAAAATAAATAATATTTTTTAATTAGAACACATTTATTTGATCATAAAATTCATTTAAACTTGAAAATTACAAAAAAGGACAAGTGTCCCTAATAATTTGGCCACCCACTGTATATATATATATATATATATATATATATATATATATATATATATATATATATATATATATATATATATATATATATATATATATATAATATATATATATATATATATTTATATATATATATATATATATATATATATATATATATATATATATATATATATATATATATAAATATATATATATATATATATATATATATATATATATATATATATATATATATATATATATATATATATATATATATTATATATATATATATATATATATATATATATATATATATATATATATATATATATATATATATATATATATATATATATATATATATATATATATATGTATATATATATATAAATATATATATATATATATATATATATATATATATATATATATATATATATATATATATATATATATATATATATATATATATTTATATATATATATATATATATATATATATATATATATATATATATATATATATATATATATATATATATATATATATATATATATATATATATATATATATATATAATATGTACTAGCTGTACCCACTCATGAGTTTGCTGTGGCTCACTCTGGCTGAATGAAAAACAAAGAACATAGTAAGAACAAAAGAACAATCTTTAATACGTTTAGTTTTACATCGCTTGTGAAGCAATGAAAATATTGTATTAAAAATCTGTGACTCAATAATACAATCGGAAACATTAAAAATGTTAAATGACAGATCAAGAAGCACGCTGTCCAACATGAGCGTTAGCAAGGTACTATTTAGCGTTGCTATTACATTCAACAGATGGCGCGACCATTTTGGTAAAAGAAAACTGTTTAAAAAAAACATAATTTTATATGTCTCATGTATTAACACATAAGCGCGCGTATTTGAATGCAACTTTGTTTCAAATTTTCTGACAACTCGGTGAATAACTAATTAGAGAGAAATGTTATTGACTAATTAGCCAAATGCCAGGTCATAAGCCCTGGACTCCTCAGACTTCCCTCTTCTTTCGTATAAAAACGAAAGATGCCGCACTTCAAGTTTAGATACCTATAGTAATAATTAATAACCTTAAATAATAATTACTAAACCTGGTAACATCTGTTATTTTTTTTATTTATTGTAAACGATTAATTTAAATTTAACTTTCTGATCAAAATGCCGAAAGCTGGAAATTCTGATTTTTGAAAAATATTTACCGGTTCAGACATTTGAATAAGGGCGATATCGTTGTCATAGGTGTTAGGGTTGTACCGGGGATGTTGAATGATCCTCCTCACAGTCATGGTAATGGTGGTAGTTTCATCATCCTTACTGCGGTCATGTTCGAGTAGTCGAATTTTCAGTTTTTCAGCTTTAATTCTGTAAAATGATAAGTCAGCAATAGTCTTATTAACTAATTAGTTTCCAAAAATATCAAAATATGTCCTTCTTGGTGTAGGCCTTGTGGCCTGTTTTCAAGAGGAATTAAACTCCTGCGATGTCGATTTTCTTTCTTCACTCATTCGATTCACACGCCTAAACCATCTCAACAAACCATTCTTGTAACAGTGAATCGCCTTATAGTATTTCTGGTTTTCATTATCTTAGGGTGTTACCGTGTGACGCAATGTGCTGCAGTCATGATGTACTCATTATTGATAAGGGTACCTCCGCAGAAGAATTGATTATTATACAGAAGAGCGGCCATCCAAGGATACTGCAGGACCTCTGTTTCATGACCTCCCACAATTCGGTGTTTTGTATTTGTTTTCCCACATACTGAAAATATATTTAAAGAAAATTAAGCTCGGAGATATCAATATTACAATAAAATAACAAAATGTATCATAATACATGAAAATATCTAGAGGAAGACCAAGGAATTCATGGGTGCTGCAGAAAGATAACATGATTCGAAGGCATGGCCTAGGTGACGTTGTCCAGGACAGAAGAACCTATAACCTGAAGGCAAGGAGAGCTGACCCCACCAGTCAACAAGGACAATAAGCTGGGATGCAGCCAGGAAGAAGAAGAATACATGAAAATAATAGGAAGAGACCTGACAATTCTCAAATCTCAAATTGTTTACGAAAATGAACTAACACGTGAATATTGAGAGAGCAAAGTAAAAATATACAAGACACCTGTAACACCGATTGCCACGTATGAGATAGAGACCAGAGCAAACAGTGGACACTAAATCTCTTCTTAGAACTTCACAAATGAGAACATTGAGGTGCATAACCGGAAACACGCTAAGACACCTAATTAGGAACACGGAAATTTTGGAAATGTATAGTACGGAGGATACAGTCAGATGGGGAAGACAGCGAGGACGATTCTGAAATGCCTTCGTCAATAGAATGTAAGAAAATAGACTGGCCCGATTTGCTCTTCATGAGAACCCAGACGAAAGAAGACCACCTGGAAGACCTCCAAAGCGATAGCGTGAAAGCTGGCTTTCCACGTCACGAGAGACGAATAAAGGAACAGACAGATCTGAGGATCTATAAGGATGAAGAAAGGGAAGAAGAACTACCACAATCAAGAAATACCAGCTTTTATATCTAAGAGTACTCTTAGATATAAAAGCTGGCTTTGCATTGAGTTAGTTATTGACGTCAGTACTGGCGCCAAAAGCTGATTTTCAAGTTTACAAGTAGTCATCAGTCGAGAATATTGAAGTCAGCACTGACGCGACAGCGCTGTACTGATGTGTAATTAAAAATAATAGTAGTACCGAGTCAGTTCTGCCTTACCTTACGTTTGAAGTCAGTTAATGGCTCAATGTAAATCCAACTTAAGGCCTGATCGAAAATGGTTAAGCTTCTGGATTATTCTCAAATGAGAAGGCAAACTATTCCAACCAGCATGGCTAGCCGCCGCAAAGTTTCGGTCCCCAAAATTGTAAAAACTAATCACTTAAACCAGCCATTACCAGATCGTTATGTATAGGATGCTCTGACTTCCCTATTCCCTTCGTATATAAAATAGATGATTTGTCTCTATGTACCCAAAGCTCATCTATGGATTTGAGACATTACTAACAAAAATAATCATAAATAAACTCTGGGTAACACAAAAAGCAATGGAGAGAAGGATGCTAAACACGGGCCCGAAAAACGAATATTTGGATAAGGGATAAAAGACTGAGGTAACAGATGTGGCTCAAAGAACCGCGGAACAAAAGTGGAACTGGGCAAGTCATGTGGCACGTATGTCTGAGGATAGATGGACAAAATAGGTGCTTGACTGAAGGGTATAGAAAAAGCAGAAGCTTGGGTAGGCGCCAGACAAGATGGTGCGACAACATTAAAAAAGTGGCGGGCCTGCACTGGAAGAGAGTCGTGTCCAACAGGGAACTGTGGAAGTCCAAGAGGGAGTCCTTTGTTCAATACTGGACACAAGAAGAAGGCTGAAGTAAAAGTAAGTTGTCTCTGTAGATATAAAAAAAAATATATATATATATTTTTAAATAAGTATTTTCTTACAGCAGGGTTTGCAATCTTTTGGAGGTCCTTGAGGTGGTTTTTGAGTGGTGGTTGTTGTAATACCGACTATGCTAAGCAACCAATCCAAGAAGTCATTTCGGTTCTCAGAGTGCCCTACATCTACGGTATCGTCTGACTGGCGAGCGAATCCCTTAGAAATCTGAAAGAAAGTTTTATTTGTATTTTATTTTATTGTATTTTTTAAACTCACAACAGACATCTTTTAATTGGGATATTAAAATTATTTCAAATCAGTTATTGATTCGATTAAAATTATTTTTAATGTTTTAAATTTCACTTGGTAAATGCCACTGTTTCTTAAAATAACACTGTTTTTTTCAAAATTTTCAAACACTGTATGTGAATCTAAGTCAAAATTTTAGAGTTGTGTCCTTGGGACGTTGAAGGTTGGAGAGGGGGTAGGAACTGTTTCTTATTTTTAGACAGTTGAATCAAAATTAGGCTTCACTTACAGTATTTGAAAATGATGCGGAATGCAATCGATTTTAAGAAAAAGTGGTATTTACGAAATGAAATTTAATACAATAAAAATAATTTTGATCCAATTGTCTAAGTTCCCACTGATAAAAAAATAATAAATACATAAAAAATAAAATAAAAAACAGCTTCTACACCTCTTCATCCTTCAAGTTCAGTTCCCATGAGAATCAAAATAAATATTATAAGTGGTCAATTCTTTAATTAAGTATGGAGTTTTAGAAAATAAATACTTTGTCAAATAATGAGGAAATGTTTTATGTACAAACCTTTTCATTTTTTTATGTGAATAAACATTTATAAAATAACAAATAAAGTCCACAAAATAAACTATAAATAATTTAAACGATCAATTTATTCATGTGAATGGCCAGTATAATCAATTTCAGAACAATATACAATACATACATGTATTGGACTTCATATTATCAAATTGGACAGTAAGTGAGGTCTGAATAAATTGACATAATTATTATAATTTCAATCGTATTATAGTTGCATTTCATCGATGTTCTGAGTTGCGAGGATAAAAGCGATCAGACAAAACGAGAATATTCTCAATATTATTAATATTTAAAGCATTTACTTTGTGGTAAGTCATTTTTACTTTTTTTTTTTCAAAAATATTAGTAATATTAATATATAACCACTCACCGAGATTTTTATGTCTACCGGTTTCGAGACTTATCCGTCTCGTCAGGACAATCACTATCACAGCTTGCAAACAATACTACCCTTCACTACCATAGCACTTAAAACTACACAAAATGTTTAACATATGCGTTTGTTAGTGGTAGTGATTGTCCTGACGAAGAGACGGGTACGTCTCAAAACCGGTACACATAAAATCTCGGTGAGTGGTAATATACTAATATTACTAACATTTTTGTAAAAAAATAAATAAGTAATAATTATAATAAAACCCTTACCGCACCCCAATGGTGCATAGGGCACTCCTTCATATAAACGCAGTGTTATCTCGATCGTTTACACATGAAGGAAAGGTGATCCAGCCCTCCACTTCAGGTACCAGTCCAGTGTAATATTGAATAAATATTAGAGTGAAAAAATTATATTTGAGTCTACTATGTCCGCCTCCGTAGTGTAATTCGGCTACCATTCTGGAGGTCCCGGGTTCGATTCCCAGGGGGGTTTAATAAATATAAGTGATTTTTTCACTCTAATAAATAAGTAAAAACGAGAATATTTATTTATTTATTTTCACGTTTTACATTTTTTTGTGCATATGAATACCTCGAGGCACTCATTAAGATTATTTTAATTTTCGGCCTTTGTAGAGTAGTGGTAAGGGCGTTTGGCTACAGTGCTGGAGGTCCCGGGCTCGATTCCAGGTGGATCAAAATATCAATGTGGTTTTCACTCTTATATTAAGTTAATATACTCGTAATACTGGACAATTACCTAATACTTAATATTAATTCACTTAATAAAACAAAAAAAAACTCAGGACATAACACCTTGTATTCATGCACCTAACGATCAGGACAACAATGCGTCGTTACGATGCAGTTCCCTATGCACCATTGGGTGTGGATAAAAATGGATAAAGTTTTACTTGGTGAATACCACTTTTTCTGAAAATGTGTTGTGACACGTGTTTGGTTGCATTCCGCATCATTTTCAGACACCGAATATGTAGCAGAATGCCTCGAAACTCGTGTCACAATAGAATTTGATAAATGGTGGTATTTACCAAGTAAAACTGATGGTTCCGAATGTTGGACGATGTATATCATCTACTCTAGACAACTGGAAACTGCTGAAATACGAATGGTTAGATGGTTAGTCGGCGAGTCCCTTAGAGACAGAATAAAGCGTTCACGCATTCGTGGAAGCCTGGGTGTAACAGGCAACAATAGTAATGTATGTATTAATTTTTAAATCAAACACAGATTTTTTGAGTCTACTAAGTTGTATTTTATTAACAAAAACACATAAAAAATTATATTGTGACAATTGTTTCGCCTTGTTAGGGCATTATCAAACGAATGTGCGAATGTGAATTCGTTTGATAATGCCCTAACAAGGCGAAACAACTGTCACAATATAATTTTTTATGTGTTTTTGTTAATAAAATACAACTTAGTAGACTCAAAAAATCTGTGTTTGATTTAAAATTAATACATAAATTAAAATGGAGTTCTACAAATGAAACGCCAAATCAATAAATAGTACCTAATGTAGATGAAAAGGCAATCGAGATGGCATGGGTACATCGGACGTAGAGAAGCTGAACGTATTGTGGAACCAAGCAAGTGCTATGGATCTTCCTTAAAAGACATCTAAAGTAATATTTAAAAAAAATCATGAATCATTGTTTCGCAAAGTATGTGCTGCGGCACACTGGTGTACCGTGGTGATTAGTTGGAGTACCGCGGAGAAAAGTCACTGATAAACGAGCAAGAAGAATTTATGGAGCTATAAATTGATCGGACATTGAAATTTTCCCAAATACAGCTAGCACATTTTTGGCTGCATATAAAAAATGAATATTCACTGCTTTCAAAGCGTGCTATTCCTATTATTTTACCATTTGCCACGACTTACTTGTGCGAATTGGGATTTTCGACTCTAACTGCTGTTAAAAAAAAAAGAACGCCCGTGGACGATCAACGAAGAGATGAGAGCAGCCTTATCAACAATTGCTGCAAAATTTTATCGCCTGTGCTCTGTTTAGCAGGCTTATGTTTTATGTTGATTTGAATAATTAATCAACATGAAATAAACTTTGTTTTTATCTTTGGTGTGCCTCTAAAATTTCTTGATTTGGCAGGTGTACCTTGAACAGAAAAAGTTTGCGGAACACTGGCCTAGATGACGTTGGCCATGATAGAAGAACCTACAACCCGAGGACAAAGAGAACTGACCCCAACCGTCCACAAAAACGATAAGTTCCGATGGAGTCAGGAAGAAGAGAGACCAGATAAAACTTAAATATAATTATTCTATCTTTTAACAAAAAAGAAAAATTTGTGTTTTTATTATTTACACAAATATTTCAATTCCATACTATTTTTGTGAGCCTAAGTGTCTGCCTCCGTAGTGTAATGGCCAGCACGCTCGGCTACCGTTCTGGAGGTCCCGGGTTCGATTCCCAGGGGGGGTCAAATAAATACAAGTGATTTTTTCACTGTAATATTTATTCAATATTACCCTGGACTGGTACCTGAAGCGGAGGGCTGATCACCTTTCCTTCATGTATAAACGATCAAGATAACACTGCGTTTATATGAAGCAGTGCCCTGTGCACCATTGGGGTGCGGATAAGGGTTTTATTATTATTACTAAGCGGCTCATTATTAGAAATACATAGGTATCAAATTATAGTAGAGTGTGTTCCGACCGGGAAACTCTGACTTGAGTCCGCGACACTAACCACAGGACCACAACCCGACACATTTTTGACATTATCATTATCAAGTTGACATTAAGAACTTAAGCTGGAAAAAATAGCATATAAACTGAGAAAAAGTAACAGTTACCCGCCACACGTCTTGAAGTCTAATAAGACTTTACATAGCTGTAAAATTATAAAGTGTGCTAAACGGACAGAGCATGTTAAAAATTTACATAACATGTCCGAAATGCAAGTAGATACTGTTTAATATCTTCATAGTTTTCACGACTACATTTCGTACTAGGCACCAATAGTTAATTTAATATTGTTGTTCCTTAAGAATATCGTTTGCCCATTTTTTTGACAAACGATCGATTTTTTCACAACATTTTGAGTGTGTCCAAATACTTGAATAAATCATCTGGTCAAATTATAAGCTTAAATAATAAAAATAAAAACGATATTTTATGGCGTTTCTCATGTTATAATCCAGGATTCGGACCTCACATACTAATAAAAGAGTTTCTGCTCAATAAAAAGCTTCTTTTCATCTCACCAATATATGTCTCTAGTGAAGTTCTAGTGATTTAAGAACAATATTTCAAAATTGGTTCATGACGGTCGTCAGCCCCGTAAATACCCAGACTTCCATATTCTTCTTCATCTTTGATGAGATGTCAACAGATAATATGTTAGATTTTTTCCTTACATAGGTATTGTTATTATAATTTAAATTGATAATGGATGATGTCAGTCTCTTTATTGGAGACAACTGCGTTTTTAATTTTAAGATAGTAAAGCGATCACTTAAACCAGCCTATGACGGTCGTAAGCCCTGTAAATACCCTGACTTCTATATTCTTCTTCATCTTTGATGAGATGTCAAATAATAATATAAAATTAAGTATTTAAAATGGCGCCTTCAGTTAAGTTTGT
The DNA here is from genome assembly GCF_059751285.1 of Brachycentrus maculatus. Classification (NCBI taxonomy): domain Eukaryota; kingdom Metazoa; phylum Arthropoda; class Insecta; order Trichoptera; family Brachycentridae; genus Brachycentrus; species Brachycentrus maculatus. The sequence continues at coordinate 2,181,949 of NW_028280819.1, forward strand.
AACCCCTGTTTCTTTCACATAAAAAAACGACGGATGTCTCGTCTCATGTTGAAACACCTATAATATGGTTTCGTGCGCCAACATTTATTTCATAAAAAATAATGATAGATCTAACCAAATAATGAATAATTTATTACCTTTTTTGCAAATCCAGACTCGAGCAAAGACACTCATTTTTCATAGCTCCAAAACTGTTCAATTTATTCCACAATGACTATATCGCTCACTCCTTTCAACAACGTCATGTATCAAAAATCGACAATTTTCAGTTATGCATGTTTTCGGAATGCCCAGAAAATGTACTAGGTATATCCCAGCAAAAGCGGCACATTTCAAACTTAATATTTACCTGCTACATGGCAAAAAGTGTTGTTTTTGCATTTTGAAGAAGAAGTATTGTTTAATTATTTTTTTTAAATATTCTAAATATATTTCAAATGGAGAAAAAACATTCAGGTTTTACCGAAAAAGATCTGTTGCACAATAAAAAGTTCTATAAGTGGCTTGATCTATATTTTAAATACATTACATTTTATTTTTAAACATGAAAAACGATCCCCATAAAAATCAAGTTTTTTTGATATATGACGTTGTTGAAAGGAGTGAGCGATATGTTAGATGTTTTACCTAAGTTTGTTTCGATAATTTTTTTTTTTAGATTGTTTAATGAAGAGACAGATTTAAGCTTCCTTTTCTTGTAGACGTATCACTCATGTAGTTACTATTTTATTTATTTTTGTTTAATTTTTTATTTTAATTTAATTTTAATTTAATTTAATTTTTATGTTCTGTGAGTAAAGTATTTTGAATATTTTGTATTTTATATCAACACTGCCATTGTATTTTATATTATGTCCGCCTCCGTAGTGTAATGGTCAGCACGCTCGGCTACCGTTCTGGAGGTTCCGGGTTCGATTCCCAAGGGGGGTAAAATAAATATTAGTGATTTTTTCACTGTAATATTTATTCAAAATTACCATGGACTGGTACCTGAAGCGGAGGGCTGATCACCCTTCCTTCATGTATAAACGATCAAGATAACACTGCGTTTATATGACAGTGCCCTATGCACCATTTGGGTGCGGATAAGGGTTTTATATTATATATATATACATACTTATGTATATATATATATATATATATATATATATATATATATATATATATATATATATATATATATATATATATATAATATATATATATATATATATATATATATATATATATATATATATATATATATATATATATATATATATATTTATATATATATATATATAAATATATATATATATATATATATATATATATATATATATATATATATATATATAAATATATATATATATATATATATATATATATATATATATATATATATATATATATATATATATATATATATATATATATTATATATATATATATAAATATACATATATATATATATATATATATATATATATATATATATATATATATATATATATATATATATATATATATATATATATATATATATATATATATATATATATATATATATATATATATATATATATATATATATATATATATATATATATATATATATATATATATATATATATATATATATATATATATATATATATATATATATATATATATATATATATATATATATATATATATATATATATATTAACACTATTATTCTAGTTCTAGTTATAATACCTATTGTATTCTTGCCAGTGCCCTTTACTAAGACCTAAAATATATTGTATACCCACACACAGGCCATGCCTTTATGGGATCTTTTTTTGTATTTATATTTTAAATATATTTTTTGTATTTGTATTTATATTATGTTGCATAATGCGAAAGAATTAAAAAAAAAGTTTATCCTATTTGAAATACAAAAAATTAAAATCAGGTCTTTCATACACAGCAAGCTTGCATTAGCTGATCTGCCTTGCAATTTGAATTGATAATTTACAACGTGATTGGCTACATCAATTATCTTCCATTTTGTCGTCATGCGTCACCTGGTTCTTTTAAACTTGGAACAGAATCTTAATTTGAAATTCAAAACGTCCCGAAACGGACCTGTCACATTAATTTGGACCAATCACCGCCATGCTGATTGATTTAACGGTCCTGAGAGATGGCAAATTGATTAACATAGCCCGTTTTTCAAAGCGAGTTTCCAAAAGCGATTCACTGTTTATAAAAATGGTAATTCACATAAAATATTTAAATGATCACTGATTTGAGTCTACTAAAATGATTATTATATTTTCAAAACTTAAAAACAGAAATTCGGTTGGAAAAATTATGTGCAAATTCACAGATATTTTTTTTAATGTTTAAAATTTAAATTAACATTTTAGGGGGCCCAAATCAGTAATTGATTTAATATTTAAAGTATTAATATGGAGTACTACAAAATAAACGCCAACTCAATAAATATTGTAATTTAGTATTAAAAATTAAACGCAATGAGTATTTGGATGTCTGGGTATTTACAGGGCTTACGACCCAAACCACCTCATGAGAGATTTATATGCCATATTCTTCTTCATCTATGTTGAGATGTCAACATTAATAACTCGTGGACCCACCTAGATTTGTGAACAGAAATTTGGATACACTCAAGATACCTAACAAAGAGTAAATAAATTATTTAAATTTAGATTTTCTATAAAAACATTCATAAAGTCAAAGTAAATATTCCTCGCCTCTTCCACATTTGTGCATCCTCTAATATACACTCGTCGATTATTCTGACTCCTGACCTGACTACTTTCAAATGTTGATCTTGGCAAGTTTTCCCCAGTCTTCCTCTGCTCCTATTGCTGACCACATTCGTGAGTGAAATCACTTAATAATAAATCCCTTACCGCACCCCAATGGTGCATAGGGCACTGCTTCATATAAACGCAGTGTTACCTCGATCGATTACACATGAAGGAAAGGTGATCACCCCTCCACTTCAGGTACCAGTCCAGTGTAATATTGAATAAATATTAGAGTGAAAAAATCACTTGTATTTATTAAACCCCCCTGGGAATCGAACCCGGGACCTCCAGAACGGTAGCCGAGCATGCTGACCATTACACTACGGAGGCGGACAAATAACTTAAAGCAGATATAAACCTTTTAGCTAAAGCCAAACTGTCAATGCACAATGGAGTCCTGGTTTCAACATTAATACATGGAGTTATCAAAAGAAGGATAAAAGCAGACTGCAGAATGCAGTAAAATGTGATCTTTTAGACGAATGTGCTGTAAAACGATGTATTATAGATGTTCAAATGGTGATATATTGATGATTGTTGAGATGGATTGGGCATGTGAATCGAATGAGCGAAGTGAGAACAGTTATTATTAAAGATTTTTTTTGATATGATGGATTCACATATCGCCCACTCCTTTCAAGAACGTCATAAATCAAAAATCGTCAATTTTCAGTTGTGCATGTTTTCGGAATGCCCAGAAAATGTACTATATCCCAACAAAAGAGGCATATTTTTAACTTAATATTTACCCGCTACAGGGCATAAAGTGTTGTTTTTGCATTTTGAAGGAAAGGTATTGCTTAATAATTTTTAAAAATATACTTGATATTTTTCAAATGGAGAAAAAACCTTCAGGTTTTACTTAAAAAGATGTGTTGCAAAGTAAAAAGTTCAATAAGTGGCTTGATATTTATTTTTAATACATTGCATTATATTTTTAAACTTTAAAAACGTTCTCCTGAAAAATCAAGTTTTTTGATTTATGACGTTCTTGAAAGGAGTGAGCGATATGGCCCACATAGTTCGGTTGTCTTGGTGAGATTTTTGGGTTGTTTTTTTAGATGGGAGTTGCATTTATTATTTACCTTGCTTATTATGTACAAGGTTTAGATCATTAAGCGATTTTTTGTTTCTTAGAACATAAAAATGTTTTATTTTAATTTATGTTGAGAACGGGAGGGATAATCTAGTGTGGGCCAATCAGGAACTTCTCAGCATTTGCTCATTACTGGGATAAAACCACATAAAACTCCTCAGAAGAAGCCGGACTGTTAACTCTCGTCAACACACCTTCCGTTCCTAGACTCTTGGGTCTTAATCTCGTGAGATTTGGTACAGTCTAATGATATTGGTTAAAATAGTGTTCGTATCTTAACATTCAAACGGTCAACGAATCAAATTGGTCTGAGTGACACGAAACCATTTTTATTTTATTTTATTTTTCGTTTTTTATTTATTTAATATAGTTACATTTTTAAGTACAACATAAAACAATTTCTAAACATTTATACATATGGCAAACTTATAGTTTTAGATTTGCTGTGCCTCTCCAAAAAGAGACTGACAAATTGAAATTAAGAATTGAAAAACTTGGCCATGTTAGGATTCGCCGAAAAAACACGAATGCTAGTGGAATGCGCGAGGTGCCTTATACCGTTAGGATCGCACCTCTGCGCATCTCTGATTTCAATTTGACAGTTCTTGACAAACTCACAATAGTCTGACAGTTCGTCGAATCAATATTAGATTATTTATAATGAATGTCAAGAAGGACAGCGTGCTTCTTGACAGTGCGGCATTTTAAATCGCATTATTATTTTTGATTACTGTTTTACTTAGTAAATACCACTATTTCTTAAAATTTACTGTGACACGTGTTTCGATGCATTCCGCATCGTTTTCAAACACCGTATGTGAAGCTAATTCTAAATTTTAGAGTTGGGTCCTTGCGACGTTGAAAATTGAAGAGGGGGTAGTAGCTGTTTCTTATTTTTATTCATTAATTTAATTTTTAATAAAAAATGGATAGATTTTTCCACAAAGTGACTGCCGCATCAATAAATGAAATTATTGAAGGCATTAATATTATTTTCATAAATTTGCGATATTACCCAGTGTGAGAACTTATGATTTAAATCCGTTGAAACATTTTGCATTGTTGTTTCCTAGATTTTAAATATCTTGATCACTTCATTAGGGTAGGAAAAAGCATATTAGAAAGTGGGTTTTCTATTTTCTTTGATTTTAATCAGACTGAGCCACAGAAAACTCTTGGCTGGGTACAGCTAGTGTGTATCTATCTTTATACACATGTATATATATACCAAACTAATTTGTACTTAGATTAATTAAAAATAAACGGTCCTGTGTAGTGTTAAAAGATCGAAAATTGGGTACATAATATGTATTTTAAATATTATGTTGCTGATGCATAATATTTCATACGTCAGGTTGTCCTTTTTTGGGGAGTTTAAATATACATTTAAGTATTAAAATAAACGTGATATGATTTGTCATTTATTTAATCTTTATAAAATCAATTAAATAATACAAATGAATAAGTAAAATTATATTATACAGTGTCCCATAATCATTTTAATAGGTGTTAGGCCAGCTTATGACTCACCAAAAAATGAAAATGTGACCTCAGTAAAAGTGCCTTAGTTTTCCATATTTTATATAAACATATATATATATATATATATATATATATATATATATATATATATATATATATATATATATATATATATATATATATATATATATATATATATATATATATATATATATATATATATATATATATATATATATATATATATATATATATATATATATATATATATATATATATATATATATATATATATATATATATATATATATATATATATATATATATATATATATATATATATATATATATATATATATATATAATCCGAAAGGCCATTGATTTAAAGCTTTGTGTGAAAGTTAGAGTAAGAATAGAGAATACAGGCATAAAATATACCAGAAATGCTCATATTAATTATCAATTAAAAATAAATAGACATATCTATTGGTGGGAATCGAACTCTCAGCCCCAGTTTCGCTGTCAAGTCTCTACCAGACTATGCTACGGCGACTGCCTAAACAAATTAAACAACCGAAAAATTTTGAGTGCATGAATTCTATTTTTCCTGCATTAAAATTGGTCTAATTTTAATAAATAGCGATTTCAGTTTGGTACAATGCTGATAATCGTCGTTAATCATAGTAAAAAATACAATAAGAATTCAATATGATTTAGTTAAATTTTCTTAAAATATTAAGCAAACATATAAGCACTATTTATCCTCACTAGGTCATCCAAACATCTGTTCTAATGTGGGCAGTATTGATGAATTAATTACACTGGCCAACAATGATTTTGTAGCTGAAATTTTGATGACTGATTTGGACTAAGTTAATCGTTCGTATTCAAAGTCTACATGGTGACAAATTTGTATCACGTCAAGTTTTGATGTTACAGTCATACTATTGTTTGTATGGACCCCATACGTTGAAACCGTAATAGTGGTTGGTATCTAGACATGTTTTAGTCTAAGGCTAAGGGATTCAAAAAGAGTATTGATAATTATGGAGTAACAGTAGACATATATTAACTTATTAATATTGAATACCATAGCATTATATGTTTATATATATTTATACATAAATAATAAGATAAACTTTAGTCAATATCAGAATAAAAATATCCATAACTAAGAAGTCTGACATGCTACATTTTTTTGCTTTCGTTTTTTAATTCAGCCATGCAAAGTGCATAAAGATAGGTATTTTCATACCAGTTAAAAAATCATTCTTCACTTCAAACCCCTTATCCGCATCCTGATGGTGCATAGGGCACTGCATTATATATAAGCAGTGTTATCTTGATCGTTAACACACCAAGGAAAGGTGATCAGCCCTCGGCTTCGGGTACCAGTCCATGGTAATATGGAATAAATATTAGAGTTAAAATATCACTAAAATTTATTTGACCCCCCTGAGAATCGAACCCGGGACCTCCTGAACGGTAGCCGAGTGTGCTGACCATTACACTACGGAGGCGGTCCAGGTTACAAAAAAAAAGGATTAAAAAAAAAGCTGTAAATTGTTGGCCACTGTTATTATGACCTATTTGCTTGTTAGTTGAATTCTCAGAAGGGAAAAAGAGTTATAAAATAGTAAAAAAGTACATAAAAAACTGACTTGCTTAACCCTCTTATTAAGGCATAGTATTCGTTTTATCGTTATCGCAACTTATTTTTTAAAAATCCAGGTAACATTTTATGTAAAATATTTTTTTCTTAAAACACCGTATTTGCATTGAAAAATAAGTTTTTCTTCGAAATAATTATAAGATTTTGGAAAGAAAAGAGTTATTGAAAGGAAAGTAGTTTACAAATATTTAAAAATATGTTTTCCATACATATATATTCTAAACAAAACAAATATCCAATAAACATTCATTAAAAAATCGGCCGTGAAAAGACGTGTGTCCTCTCCGGGGGTCGGCCGGTGATTAAATTCTGTGTTTGCGTTGTATCCCCTTAAAAGCCGATGTTAATTTTTAAAACTTACTTTGAACAAAATGCAACGAGAAAGTAAAGTACCTGTTTATTATTATTTAAATAATTATAAACAGGTACAATTATATACAGGTACAGGTATAATTATATAACTTTTATCTGAGATATTACAATTAATCATTGGAATCCTAACTGTTCAACTAACCTCCTCCCTTAGTTTTTCCTTCTACCTCCTTCCCTAAACTCCCTTTGCCTTCCTTATTACCATCAATTTGTAATTTATGTTTCTTTAAATGTTCGAGTACTATCTACCCTCTGATTGCAAACAACTATATATGGTATCAACCTCCTAGCAATGAGCAAATGCTGAGAAGTTCCTGTTTGGCCCACACTAGATTATCCCTCCTGTTCCCAACACAGATTCAAATAAAATATATTAAATTAGCTACAAGAAATAAAAATCCACTAAATGATCTATAAATCTTGTACATAATAAGCAAGGTATATAATAAATGTAATTCCCATCTAAAAAAAAAATATATATATGGTATCAAACGTTTTGATGAATATCGCTAGTCTGTTTTTGGTTGGTTAGAACATAATGCTTTTTAGCAATAAGTCCGCCAATGCACTTATTTATGTACATGAAGTTTAAATAAATAAATATTAAAAAAAAAAACATAAAACTTACATGATTTTTTAGCAGACTTTCAGATTCTTGTGTGATTACTGGTTCATCTTCTAAGTTTCTTCCACTGAAAGCATCATCAGAATCTGCGAACACATTCGGGTCAAAAAATCCGAGCACTTCTGAGTCGATCTCGCTACCCGGGAGGCATAAGATGACAGGCGATAAAAACGCGACTATGGCGAAGAGATTCACACTAGATGGATGCATAGTGTCTGCTTGTCGGTCCGCGACTGGCGGGCCCAAAACTAAAGTGTCGGCGCTCGGTGGCGAGTCTAGTTTTTACAGTTTGTAGTCAAGTCTGGTGGTCGATTGTGTTCGGGACCCCGTTTTAAACGGGCACAAATCTAAGGGCCCGCATGTGATTTTTCGTTTATCAGCGGGGGATTTCTGATTTAATTTCGCTATCAAAGGAATGTCCAACAGTTAATAAAATCTGCGAATCTGTATCTAGTTCAACACAGCGGCGTACTTCGTGTTTTATTAATTTATTATTTGTGTATGTCATATTAGCGCGTTGTTATAATTGACACTAAATATATTGACCGCCTCCGTAGTGTAATGGTCAGCACGCTCGGCTACCGTACTGGAGGTCCCGGGTTAGATTCCCAGAGGGGATCAAATAAATATAAGCGATTTCATTAATTGATTCGGCAGTCACTTTGTGGTAAAATCTATCCATTTTTAATTAATGTATTACTTAGTAAATACCACTATTTCTTAAAATTTACTGTGACACATTCAACTTCATCGGTGTTTGAAAATGAAACACGTGTCACAGTAGATTTTAAGAAATAGTGGTATTTACTAAGTAAAACATTAATTAAAAATACATATAAGTGATTTTTTCACTCTTATATTTATTCAATATTACCTTGGACTGGTACCGGAATCGGAGGGCTGATCACCTTTCCTTCATGTGTTAACGATCAAGATAACACTACGTTTATATGATGCAGTGCCTTATGCACCATTGGGGTGCGGATAAGGGTTTGAATGAATAACATTCGTATATTTAGGAAATATGTTTTCTAGGGATGGAACATCGTTTAAAAAAAACACAAAATATTGTGTTTTCCAATTCTAAACATTAAAATTATTATGCTCATACATATTATGGACCGATTTCTGATACTTAAATACTAGACAGGACCTGTTAATTTTTAATTAATCTAAGTACATATTAGTCTAGATCTTCTTTTAGATTTATTTATCTATTTTTATACTAAATTTTATAAAGCATCCTACATAAAATCTTTATTATAATATATATCTAATTATTATTAAAATACACAACTTAAATTCATTATTTTTTTTTCATTTTGTCAGAAAAATTTTGTACTATAATATCGTGATTTTAAACCCCAGCTTTTTTGTGTATATAACATACAATTTTGTCTAACCTCCCACCAGTCTGATGATGTCGGTAATGACTAGACCTGGATACTAGTTAAATAAAATAAATGAGAAAAATACTATAAAGCTGTTGTTTTATTATATCAACTTTAGTTTCACCAAGAAATGTCAGTACAAAACTTTAATATTTTAGTAAAAGCAGACTAGTAGGAAACCCGAATGTATATATAATGCCATTGCAATGAAAATATCGTAAATTGAATCTTTATTTTGCACGCCAATGATGATACTATAATATGAATTTAAAATTAACCATGAGTTATCCGAATCGGGTAATATTTACCCAGAAAATTTATCGAAACAGCTTTATAATTGAAGTTTTATTTATTTTCAGCACTGATGTTGATACATACTTTAAAAAAATACATATTATATGTGTACTTTATGACTACCAGTTTGATAATAAGTCACAATTTTTTTTAACATGCTGTGAGAATATTGTACTTGTTTCTAGCACATTAAATAAAAAAGATAACACATGTTATGGTTTTTTATTCGTATTTAGAGTTGTGATAGTAAACCAAGACATCACATTAACATTTTTTGTGCCAAATATTTTATTTTCTCATGTATTTTCTCATATTATAATGACCAAAACTTTGTTTTCGTATATTAGACAGTAAACGTTATTTTTTGACATTTCTAGATATATGAAAAGAACATGGAAGTCTAGAAAGAGTATCTGCTTAATGAAAGCTTTCCTCATCCCACCATAGATGACTTTTGTGGACTCGCGTATACTGTGTTACGAGTTTGATCAATATAAGTAAAGAAAAATTGAGTACTATGGTTATCAATCATGGGTAGAATTGGTGAATGTTACAGTGCGTAAAGTGATCACTTAACCAAGCCTATGACGGTCGAGAGCCCTGTAAATGCGCAAACTTACATATTCTTCTTTATCTATGTTGAGATGTCAAAAAATAATGTAAAAAAATTGCTCTTAAGAGAAGATAATCCAGATTTGTTAACAAGTCTTTGGGCACACTCAAAATGACGTAAATATAAAAATATACATAGTAAAATGTACCAAGATTTTTTTTAAAATTATTTATGGCAGTCACCCAGTGAAAGGATGTTTCTGCCAGTGTCAAGTATTATTTTAATTTACAAACAAAAAAAATAAAAACAATTAATACAAAATTTCATAGTTTAAATGCGTTTAGCTTTATCATTTTAGATATAATGCCCGCAATTCTAGAATTAGGTTCAGAAAGAAGGGTGGATACTTGGGTGGGGAGTATAACATTCTCACTTGGATTACTTAGAACCATGTTACAAGTAAATGTTGCATGGGCTCTGAATGACCCCCAACTATACACAACTGTTTTTTTTAACGTCTGTATGTTGGAGGTTAACGATTTATTTATTTTAATTGTTATTGGATAATGGGGTTACGTTTAAAATAATGTAGGTTAATTCAATCAATTATAATTGTTATGTTGTGATTCATACAAATGTCTTTAAAAAAAACAATTTTTTTAACGTAAAACTATTTTGTATTTCAAACATTAATCAATAAAAGTAGTACGTATGTAACGATGGCATGATGAATTCGTAAAACATGGATACAATATAATTTTTTGACAACATAACATGGATTAACAACATAATTTTTTGACAACACAACATGGATTAACAACATAATTTTTGACAACATAACATGGATTAAAAACATAATTTTTTGACAACATAACATGGATTAACAACATAATTTTTAACAACATAACATAGATTAACAACATAATTTTTTGACAACATAACATGGATTAACAACATAATTTTTTGACAACATAACATGGATTAACAACATAATTTTTTGACAACATAACATGGATTAACCACATAATTTCCAAGATAAATTATTTTTGTCGTCTGAACATTTACAAAAGATTGAGGTAAAAAAAAAACAAACAAAATTTTTATCCATCTCATTTCTTTACAACATTTTGAGTGTGTCCAAATACTTGTTCACAAAATCTGGATTATCTCCAATTACAGGAGTTATTTTCATATTATTTTTTGACATCTCATCAAAGATGAAGAAGAATATGGAAGTCTGGGCATTTATTTTATCTGGTCAAATTATAAGCTTAATAATAAAAATGAAAATTGTATTTTCTGGCGTTTCACATGTGTGTGAATATAATCCAGGATTCGGATCTCACATAGTAATATAAGAGTTTCTGCATAGTAAAAAAGCTTCTTTACATCTCACCAATAGATGTCTCTAGTGAAGTTCTAGTGATTCAAGAACAAGGTTTCTAAATTGGTTCATATATATAAAAATTCCAAGAATTTGAGTAGTGTGGTTGTCAATAATGGGTAGAATTGGTGAATATTACACGTGTGTAAAGTGATCACTTAAACCAGCCTATGACGGTCGTCAGCCCCGTAAATGCCCAGACTTCCATATTCTTCTTCATCTTTGATGAGATGTCAAAAAATAACATCTCATTTCTTATACGATGGCTGTTTCAAGTCAAGTTGAGACACCATAAGGCAAAATATCAACAAAAATTGTGAGAAAAAAAAATTGCCGTATGAATAATAAAAATAATAAAACCTTATCTGTACCCCAATGGTGCATAGAGCACTGCGTCATATAAACGCAGTGTTATCTTGATCGTTTACGCATGAAGGAAAGGTGATCAGCCCTCCGCTTCAGGTACCAGTCCAGGGTAATATTGAATAAATATAACAGTGAAAAAATCACTTATATTTATTTTACCCCCCATGGGAATCGAACCCGGGACCTACAGAACGTTAGCCGAGCGTGCTTTATTTATTACCATTTTTTTTTGTAAATGTTCATACGGCCTCCTCCGTAGTGTAATGGTCAGCACGCTCGGCTACCGTTCTGGAGGTCCCGGGTTCGATTCCCAAGGGGGGTAAAATAAATATAAGTGATTTTTTCACTGTCATATTTATTCAATATTACCCTTGACTGGTACCTGAAGCGGAGGGCTGATCACCTTTCCTTCATGTGTAAACGATCCTACGCCCTATGCACCATTGAGGTGCGGATAAGGGTTTTATTATTATTTATTATTAAAAATTACAAAAGATTGAAGACTTTCTATTTCTTTATTTGAGCTTCGTTTTATGTTTACATACAACATATTTTTTGTAAAGAACAGTTACTCCCTTTATTTTTTCAATAGTATGACATAGTCGGCGATATGTCAAAGTAGGTCTTAGAAATTGAAATTCTCCGACGAACGAGTAAAATAAAGGACGCAATACTTTCACCGTTATTGTATCGGTCATTCGCTCGTGTTGTTATTCATCCTCGCAGTCGGCGGTGACGTCAAACCCGGCGTGTTTAGTTCACGACGTGATATTAGTCCTACCTGAGGTGACAACGCCATTAGTAATGGAATACTATAGAGGTTTTTCACTTTAAATTTGACGTTTTTCAAAACCAAATTGGACACCTTAATAATCAAATTAGATGTTTACCAAATCATATTGGACGTTCAATATACCAAATTGAACGCAATACCAATTAAAGTGGACGCTATACATATCAAATTGGACATTGAATAAATCAAATAGGAAGTATTAAAAACTTAATTAAACACCATATAAATTAAATTTAACGCCTTACAAAACAAATTGGATGTATAAATAATCGAATTGGACGTTTTCAGAACAAATTGGACTTTATATTTTATTTTATAAAAAATATAGAATTTAAGAGAAATGTATTTAAAGTAGTATTCATGATTTAAAGTAGTATTGAAAATCTTGTCTAAAAAGTTCAGTGCGCATTGCGCGCACAGACTATGACAGCACGCCGCGCAGGTTTGCCAACTTGACTACTAACACACTTGCTAGCTTAAGAATAAAAGATGTGGGTGAATACATATTCACACTGACGGTATACGATAATGCAGTATTAACATGAATATATTTTTTTTTTATTCTAAATATGTCCGCCTCCGTAGTGTAATGGTCAAAATGCTCGCCTACCGTTCTGGAAGTCCCGGGTTCGATTCCCGGGGTTTCATAAATATAAGTGATTTTTTCACTCTAATATTTATTCAATATTACACTGGACTGGTACCTGAAGTGGAGGGCTGATCACCTTTCCTTTATGTGTAATCGATCGAGATAACACTGCGTTTATATGAAGCAGTGCCCTATGCACCATTGGGGTACGGTAAGGGATTTATTATCTTTTTTTTTAATTCTAACTTTTGTATAAAATAACGTCCAAATTGTTTTTGAAAACGTCCAGTTTGATTTGTTGAACGTTTAATATTATTTGTGAGGTATCTAATTTGGTTTGTAAAACGTAAAATTTTAAGTGAAAAACCTGGAGTAAGAGTCGAGTTGTACCCGGATTTTAAAATGGAAAATTTAACAAAGATTAATACAAAATTAAACGCATTGGAGGGGTATATAATCGTAATACCAATATCAATAAAAATCTTAATATGAAAAATTACAAAGTGAAGCAAATTTAGCATTTTTTAACAAAAATTTGCGTACACTTAAAATATTAAGTGAATTTCTGTTTGTTTACAATTCAATATATTTTATTATTTTAAAATATACTATAAAATAATCCTTCAAAGGAGTAGGTAGCCTTTGCATGGGTAATGGGTATACAATAAAATACAATAAACAGTACGGTATAAAAATATAATAATAATAATAATGAATCCCTTACCGTACCCCAATGGTGCATAGGGTACTGCTTCATATAAACGCAGTGTTATCTAGATCGATTACACATGAAGGAAAGGTGATCAGCCCTCCACTTCAGGTACCAGTCCAGTGTAATATTGAATAAATATTAGAGTGAAAAAATCACTTATATTTATTAAACCCCCCTGGGAATCGAACCCGGGACCTCCAGAACGGTAGGCGAGCTTGCTGACCATTACACTACGGAGGCGGATAGTACAGTATAAAGATAATCGTAATAATTTTATAATAACGCTTTTTGTTTTAAACGCCTGTTTGTATGCAATCTACATAACAGATATGTAAATTAAATTGCCAGATAAACTTTGGTAGGTGTTGTGTGGCATTTTCTTTGAATTTGAATTAAAAATACATTAATGCTTATGGATACGACATTACACTATTTAAAATATGTTCTTAAAATTATTATGCTGGAAAAAACCTTTTCATACTGAGTTGGCTGTGTAAATATATCATGTTTCGCGTTGAAAAACGTGCTTATGCAAATTAAAATGTATCTTTGAAAACATTCAAAGTAAGTTTCCAATGAAGGCAAAAGATGGCGCTATTCAAAGACGAGTGATTTTTGTACACTGACAATTTTCCAATAAATCTCGGATATATATCGCTCACTCCTTTCAAGAACGTCATAAATCAAAAATTGTCAATTTTGAGTTGTGCATATTTTCTGAATACTCAGAAAATGTACTCTATCCCAGCAAAACAGGCATATTTTTGGCATAATTTTTATTCGCTGCAGGGCAGAAAGTGTTCTTTTTGCATTTTGAAGAAAAGGTTTCATTATTTTTTTTAATATACTTAATATATTTCAAATGGAAAAAAAAACCTCCACGTTTTACCTTAAAAGATCTGTTGCACAGTAAAAAGTTCGATAAGTGGCTTGATCTCCTAAAAAATGAAGTTTTTTGATTTATGACGTTCTTGAAAAGAGTGAGCGAAATATCTAAAAGGAAAAAACTCCTTTCAACAATGTCATATATAAAAAAAACATGATTTTTCAGCAGATCGTTTTTGAAGTTTGAAAATAAAATAAAATGTATTAAAAATAAATATCAAATTGAACTTTTTACTGTGCAAACAGATCTTTTTAGGTAAAACCTGAATGTTTTTTCTCCATTTGAAAGATATTTAGTAGGTATATTTAAAAAAAAAATGAACAATACATTTTCTTCAAAATGCAAAAACAACACTTTCTGCCCTGTAGTGGGTAAATATTAAGTTAAAAATATGCTCCTTTTGCTAGGATATAGAACACTTTCTGGGCATTCCGAAAATACGCACAACTGAAAATTTATGTTTTTGATATATGACGTTGTTGAAAGAAGTGAGCGATATATAAATAAAGCTGACTGTTGATTCATGGAGAATAAAAATTAAAACAATATTTTAAGGGGTAATTTATTATTTGTAGTTAACTTCAATTTTTTTTTTAATCGATATTTTTTACGACAGGATGCTGATTACACATCACACTGATGAAGGACCCGAAATTTCGTTTGGTGAATATTGTCAGCATTTTCGAAAGAATCTTTGTTCCTCTGCTAGAAATTTAATTTTTTTTATATGGACGAAAAAATTAAATGAAATGGACTGAAATAACATTTTTTACTAATTAAAAAAAATATATATAAAAGAGTAAGTACACATAAATATTAACTATATTATCAATCATTTTCTAGAGTTGGTGAAAGGCCCTACATCGTAATGGTGCAGTGTTACCTTGACGTTGATTATATGAACGCAGAATTATCAGATCTGCGTTTCAGATATTTGGATCTAGGAATGAAATGCATTCGATTGGATACCGATGACGTAAGTACAGGAGCTCGAGGTTTAAGTATAAGGTACTGCTATAAAGGAAAATAAATCGAGGAGGAATATTATGTGTTACTGTTAAGGAGAGGAAAAACCTGAAAGACTTTTAAAGCGAACACGCGACAGCTAGCAGTCCACTTCATAAGGACAGAGAACAGGCAGATTCGAGGATCTATATAAAAGAAGAAGAATAATATTATAATTGCATATGAATGCATATTTGTATTCTCATTAATTGATTCGGCAGTAACTTTGTGGTAAAATCTATCCATTTTTAATTAAAGTTCTACATAGTGAATACCACTATTTCTTAAAATCTACTGCGACACATGTTTCTATGCATTCCGCATCATTTTCAAACACCGTGTTATTCTAAATTAAATAAGCTTATTCTAAATTTTAGAATTGGGTACTTGGGTCGTTGAAAGTTGAAGAGGGGATAGGAGCTGTTTCTTATTTTTATTTATTTATTTCATTTTTATTTTTATTTCTTATCAGTGGGAACATAGACAATAGGGGGGGGGGGGGCTTTAGTCATTGTCATATTGTCAATTTTGGGTTTATTGGTTTATTGTTTAAAATGTTGCAGCTTATGGCTTTTTATTCGAATTAAATTATAATAATTCCAATATAGTATCCAACGCGCTATTGGGCGCAGATAGAGGTCAAAAAAGAATCTTTAGCACAAATATTGATATTGCTATTTAAATGCATTACTGCAATAAATAATGGATTATTTTGGCCTTCAACTTCAATAAAATATGATCCTGACAAATTCGGAGAAATGGAGACCTTGACATAAAAATAACTTTACCCAAATGTACTCGATGTGGCAAAACTCAAAGATGATTAAAAAAATTAAAAAAAAATTAAAAAAATCAATCTATATTTGCGGTTATAGTTCTGACTGTTGTTAGTGAAGTTGGTTTTACACATCGCTTACTCCTTTCAACAACGTCATAAATAAAAAAAACGTCAATTTTCAGTTGTGCATGTTTTCGGAATGCTCAGAAAATGTATTATACCCCAGCAAAAGCGGCATATTTTTAACTTAATATTTATCCGCTACAGGGCAGAAAGTATTGTTTTTGCATTTTGAAGAAAAGGTATTGTTTAATTATTTTTTAAAAATACTTTATATTTCAAATGGAGAAAAAGCATTCAGGTATTACCTAAAAAGATCTGTTGTACAGTAAAAAGTTCAAAAAGTGGCTTGATATTTATTTTCAATACATTTTATTTTATTTTTCAACATTCAAAACGATCTCCTGAAAAATCAATTTTTATGATATATGACGTTGTTGAAAGGAGTGAGCGATATCTCAAACATACGCACACACACATTTACATACTCAATTTTGTACATACATATGTAGGTATGTACAAGATTGAGTAAAAAAATATTGACGTTTTGGATATAATTCATCCTCAGGCGTGTCTCAGTGCCATTTCAACTACATTTTTATATTTTGACATCTCAACATAGATGAAGAAGAATACAAACGTCTAGGTATTTACAGGGATTACGACCTGTCATAGGCTGGATAAGGTGATCTCTTGTGGATAGAATGGTGAATGTTACACGTGTATTAAAGTGATCGTAAGTCCTATAAATACCCAGACTTCCATATTCTTCTTCATTTTTGTTGAGATATCAAAATGGAAAAATAAATATAACAAAATGTTGTGAAAGACGACTTTATGCCTATTATACCTACACACTCGAATGTTTCAGGAATACATATCCGGTATTTTCAGAATTGCAACCTGGCAATGCTATTTTAATAATTTAAATGTATGATGAAATGAATAAAATAAAATAAATACTATTTTTTTAAGTGTAACGCACTGGAGATAATAATTATTATAATTAAAATGTAACTTTGTTTTAAAATCACTTTAAATATTTTATAACAACTTAATTATAATATCTACCGGTTTGGAAGCTAACCGCTTCTTTATCAAGACTGATTAATACAAAAACACTATCTACTAGTATTTATAATTTAGTATTAATCAGTCGTGATAAAGGAGCGGTTAGCTAGGAAACCGGTAGACATTATAATAAAATATTTATAATGATTTTAAAACAAAGTTATATTTTAATTATGAAATGGAAAATCACAATGTTAGTGCTTCAATTATATATTATACAATAATTATTCTCCTCAACCTTTTTGTAAAAAAATATTGTGGCCATCAGTGTGATTAAAAAACCTCTTCAAATGTTTTGTAGTTTTGTCTCACGGTATACTTTTTGTGTTTCATTATTTGATCAGTTATTAAATCCCACACTGTAATAAATATAAGTGATGTACTTAGGGTCATAAATGTAAACGCATTATGTTGCTACATGTTTCAAAAGTACACATGCAATAAATTTATTAGCGTATAAAAAAAAACAAAATACGATGTTTTTGTAATACAGCTTAATAATAATAAAACTTATTGTGACCTTTTTCGCAACAATTTCATTAAGGGCGTTTGTGCACTACAATGAATTTGACCGTCCGGCAGTCCGGTTTTGAAAAATAAAAGCGACTACGACAGTTTAGCGTGATCGAATTAACGCGCACACCAAGCACACCGATCCGAAGAAAGATGGACAAAAGCACAAGCCAATCCAAGCCAATAATCGTTTTAAAACGCTAACTGACGAGCCGGACGGTAAAATTCCGTGTAATTCCGTGTAGCTGACTCTGTCTTTCTTTCTTCGGATCGATGCACTCGATCGGTGCGTGATCACGGTGCGCGTAAATTTGATCACGCTAAACTGTCGTAGTCGCTTTTATTTAAGAAAAAAATCGGACTGCCGGGCGGTAAAATTCCTGTAGTGCACAAGCAAAAAGTAAATTTTAAATTTACAATTTAAAATTTACGTATTTTAGTTTTAAACTAACTTGCTAACCATCAGCCGTTTCCCAATAGGGGTTTGCAGAGAGAAAAGATAAGCACACTATTCTGTCATTGCAAACATTCTTCGCCCCTTTCACATTCATATATCTCCTCATAAATACCCGCTGATTATTCCGAATCCTGGCCTGACCACTTTTAAGTATTCGAAATACTCGACTATGCCAAGTTTTACTTGGGCTTCCTCTGCATTTATTTCTAACTACGTTCGTCTAATAAATTTATTATACGAGTACTATTCTTTTTATCACTTATCCGATTCACATTTTGAAATCATCTCAACACACCTTTCTTAAGTATGTTTTTTTGGCAAAATATATTTATCACTCAAAAAAATGCTTCTTATGAGCAAAAGTCGATTAGTAATATCGAATATAATTTCTTAGTATATCCAATTAAAATAGTATTGCAATAATATTACCTTATTTTAAAAATAAATTTCCATGAAACCATGGAAAATTTTATATAAATTTCTGTATAATTCATAGCTCTGTGTTAAAACTTTACATTAGTTCTTCATATATAGAGTGATTTAAAACAGTTCAACGTTTTTTACTTTTTTTAAAGTAAAAATATAAGTAATGTTAGTATATAAACACACACCGATATTTAAGTTTACCGGTTTCGAGATGTACTCGTCTCTTCGTCAGGGCAATTACTACACCAGCATGCAAACAATACTACACGTCACTATTTCTTCAAATCTATTATGACACGTGTTTTGATATAGTCTGCATTATTAATAAATACCGTTTGTGAAACACGTGTCACAACAGAATTTAAGAAATTTATAGTGCTTTAGTAAAACTTCAATTGAAAAATTAGTAATTTCTTTAATTCATTCTGCGGTAAATTTGTAGTTTATCCATTTTCAAAGTAAATTTTACTTGGTATGGTATTTGTAAACGATGCGAAATGCATCGAAACACGTGTTAAAATACATTTTAGAAATCAATTGAAAATAATATGCGATTTTATCAATAAAAAGCATTTTAACAATTTTGTCGTTTAAAAATGATGCGAAATGCTTTGAAACGCGTGTCATAGAAGATTATAGAAACCAATTAAAATTGAAAACAATATGCCATTTTATTAATAATTTCTTTGATATACCAGGAAACAAGTACTAAAAAATTATAGTTAAACGGTTTTTTTATGATGCGGGATTTTCATTAACGTCTATAAAAGTAGTTTTGAGAAATTGACGATAAATTTAACGACTCGACTACTCATCGTCTCACGATCACGTTCACGGTCGCTATAGTAAAAATGGGACAAAAAGATAACGCCCGTATAAATAAATAATAAACCAATCATTTTTATCGTACGACCTTTTTGTGAAACTGTTAAAGCACTTGTAAATCGAACCGATGTTTTGTTTTCCAAATTACTAATTAGATTATTCAGATGAAATTAAGGAAAATCATATATTTTCATTGATTAATTCGGTAGTTAGTATGTGGTAATATGTATGCATTACACAAAATCCCGAACGCTCTTCGAGTGGAATGGAAGGTGTGTTGACGACGTCAACAGTCCGCCTTCTCCTGAGGAGTTTTACGTGGTTTCCTCCCAGCAATGAACAAATGCTAAGGAGTTCCTGATTGGCCCACACTAGATTATTTCTCCTGTTCCCACCACAGATTAAAATGTTCATTTCTTTACAACATTTTGAGTGTGTCCAAATACTTGTTCACATATCGGGATTATCTCCAATTATAGGAGTTATTTTTCATATCATTTTTGACATCTTATCAAAGATGAAGAAGAATATGGAAGTCTGGGCATTTACAATTTTACATTTCAAAAATTCGATGTAGATAGCGTCTTATACGCCTGAAAACTAGGCGTAATTTGTTTTTTATATATTTTTTTGTTTGTTTATTTTTGTAGATAACGGTCTGTTGATAACGTACACCAAATATCTTAAAATTTACAAAAATGTAGTTAGAGCACTTTACGTAGGGCACGTTGACATATTTTAAGAAGCAGCGGTATTAACCAAGTAAAATTTAAGTTAAAATGAAATGTTAAGTATTATCTTCGATAATTTACTAAAGCTCTAATTTTTTGCTTTTTTCTATGATTTGAACAAAAAAAACACCCTGTTTTTGTATTCTTGATTTCTTTACAGGGGGATTTTCCACAAGAAGATGATTCTTGGGATCACATTTGCTACGGCAAAAATTCGAAGAATAAAATTTTCCGAAAAAACAGATAATACAAAAAAAGACAAAAGACGTAAAATTCAACAGACTTTTGGAATAACTTATTTTTAAGCAAATGAACTAACCTTCCAATTAAACGTTTCTGAAAGGAGCCTGAACGTCAGCAATACGTTAATGTCGTTCTGAGAAACATTGAATCATCTTTTGACCCGTTGGTTGCCAATATCCGATATATCGGCTTTCGACAGGCAGCTTGTGCACTACACGGAATTTAACTCTCCGCGAAAAGCGACTACGACAGTTCAGAGTGATCAAATTCCAGCGAATTTCAAATTAACCAGCTGCCTGACAAATATCAATCGAAATCATATCAAAATAAAAATCGAAACCAGTCCGGGATCCAAAATGAATGAACTGAAAAAAATACTTTATGGAATGATATCTGTGCTGGTGATTTTTATACTGTCTCATTTTTTCTCTTTAAACATCTGTCTTACTTTATGTTATTTTATATACTGTACTCCTTATATTGCTTCATATTTTATATTTTCCCATGTGTTTCATTATATCGCTCACTCAAATTTAAGAATATAAAAAAAATGTGTTAAAAATAAATGTCAAGCCACTTATTGAACTTTTTACTGTGCAGCATATCTTTTTAAGTAAAACCTGAAGGTTTTTTCTCCATTCGAAAAATATTTATTAAATAAAAAAAATTAAACAATACCTTTTCTTCAAAATGCAAAAACAACACTTTAGGACCTACATTATCTGGGCATACCAAAAACATGCACAACAGAAAATCGTCGATTTTTATTTTATGACGTTGTTGAAAGGAGTGTGCAATATATTACTTTCTTGTTAACCTTAATATCATGTCCCAAAATAAATCATGGAAATTACTCTTACTTTCTTATTAATTAGGAAGTTTTAGATATGTGACTTATAAATGTAATATCGCTCACTCCTTTCAAGAACGTCATAAATCAAAATACTTGATTTTTCAGGAAAGCGTTTTTAAAGTTTAAGAATATAAAACAATGCATTAAATATAAATATCAAGCCACTTATTGAACTTTTTACCGCGCAGCAGATCTTTTTGTAAAACCTGAAGGTTTTTTTCCATTTGAAAAATATTAAGTATATTTAAAAAAATAATTTAAAAAATACATTTTCTTCAAAATGCAAAAACAACACTTTCTGCCCTGTAGCGGGTAAATATTAAGTTAAAAATATGCCTCTTTTGCTGGAGTATAGTACATTTTTTGGGCATTCTGAAAACATGCACAACTGAAAATGGTCGATTTATGATTTATGACGTTCTTGAAAGGAGTGAGCGATATGTGTAAATAAATAATTAAATAAAGTATTTATAAATGTATTAGATACATTTTGGATAGTTTTCTGGATTTTCTGGTACCCCAAAACTCCTGGTAACAAAAGGGTTAAAATATTTAAGTAGCATATTGAGAATTAAGTGAATTGAAATAATAATTTATGCAAATTATAATTTCTTTTGTTAGAATATGCTAATAAAGATTTATGAGTTATATCCGTTCCAATTTATAAAAATAGAAATAGAAATATAAATTACAATTATTTATATAAGTTTCGATCGGAAAATTTTATGAAAAAGATTAAAAGTCACGACTGCAAAAATACTAAATATAAACTGACTATGGGCATTTGTGCGCTATACGAAATTTACCGTTTGGCACTTCAGTTAGCATGATTGGCTTGGATTGGCTTGTGCTTTTGTCTTTTTTTCCGGATAGGTGCGGGTGATCGGTGCGTGATCACGGTGCGCGTAAATTCGATCACGCTAAACTATCATAGTCGCTTTTAATTTAAAAAACCGGACTGCCGGACGGTAAAATTCCGTGTAGTGCGCAATCACTCTAACTCACCATCATGCCGTTTCCGTAGGGTAGGCAGAGAGAAAACAAACGGTACACCAATCTGTCTTTGCAAACAATTCTCGCATTTTCGTCATTCGTGCATCTCTTCATACATACCCGACGATTATTTTTACTTGCCACTTTTAGGTCAAAATACTTCACGATGCTAAGCTTCCTTCGGTTTTGCTCTGCTTCTATTCCAACTACGTTCGCCTCATTAATTTATTATGCGGTTCTTTATCACTCGATCGATTTATATGTCCAAACCATCTGAACACACCTTTCTTAATTTTAAATATGATGCATATCTCAGCCCTGCATTCTTTCCTTTTACATTTTTTCCAAAAGTTTATAAAAAAATTGAAAAATTCTCTATTTCATAATATTTTATATAAAGATCAAGAAAAGACAAATCTTTTAAACCTAAATGTTACCCGGATAATTTTGCATTTTTCTAAAATTGACTTACATGGATCTGGCGGATTTTGAAAGTAGGTGACACATCGCTCACTCCTTTCAAGAACGTCATAAATAAAAAAAACTTGATTTTTCAGGAGAACGTTTTTAAAGTTTAAAAATATAATACAATGTATTAAAAATAAATATAAAGCCACTTATTGAACTTTTAACTGTGCAACAGATCTTTTTAAGTAAAACCTGATAGTTTCTTTTCCATTTGAAATTTTTTTAGTTTATTTAAAAAAATAATTAAACAATACCTTTTCTTCAAAATGCAAAAACAACATTTTCTGCCCTGTAGCGGGTAAATATTAAGTTAAAAATATGCCTCTTTTGCTGGGGTATAGTATATTTTCATGGAAAACATGCACAACTGAAAATTGTCAATTTTTGATTTATGACGTTCTTGAAAGGAGTGAGCGACATACATATATAGTACAAAAAAAGTTTAAAAAAAACTTTTGTTAGTTGATTTACTAAAAAGGGGATTTTCTGACACGATTAAAAAGGGGATATTCTGTCCGTCGATTTTCAAGGGTAGTTAATTCGTTCTCTATGTAGTGTAGATAATCAGTGACAATAATTTTTCAGAAGGCCAATGCGTAAAGCACATAAAAAATCTTTACAGTATTTGCTGACCTTTCATGAGGTTGTACAATATTGTCACAAAATTTACATGATAATTTATGAAGGACTTTCAACCGCAATCCTTTACGTTAATATGTTAAAGTTTGTATGACGATTTCCGAAATAAGGGGTCCAAGGTATCGATAATCGGAATTTAACGTTTGATGTAGAACTTTGACTTTAACAATGAGGTAAAAACCAGATTCTATTGTCAGAAAGTTAATTTTAATAAAAAGAAAAATGAAATAATTCATACTCTTTATTTTCAACAAATTAACATTTCAAAAAATTATCTACAATACGAAGTTTAAAAGAAACTTTGCCTGAAATACTTCCTCTGGGGGGTCAATTTTAAAGGGATGTTGATATTTAAAAAAAATTAAAATACAGTTAAAAGATTTTTTGAAATAAAAAAATCCATTCCGTAGACTGTTCTCTTCAATGAAGAGCTCTTGTACTTGGAGAGGAACTTACACTCATTGTTCATTGTTTATGCTTGTAAGTGATATAATTCATTTTTACTATTATAATTTCATTTTAATAGTTTTTTCTATTTTGTGTGTTTATATGTTTACATAATTACATTATTTTCAGCAGTTTTATATTTTTTATCTTTTTATATCAGTAACGAGGCTATTAAAATATTTATTTCCCCACATTTATATCCTCACTCCTTTCAACAACGTCATATATAAAAAAAACTAGATTTTTCAGGAGATCTTTTTTAAAGTTTAAAAATATAATGAAATGTATTAAAAATAAATACCAAGCCACTAATTTACTGTGCAACAGATCTTTTTAGGTAAAACCTAAATATTTTTTCTCCATTTGGTAAATATTTGGTATATTTAAAGAAATAATTAAATAATACCTCTTCTTCTAAATGCAAAAACAACACTTTCTACCCTGTAGTAGGTAAATATTAAGTTAAAAATATGCCGCTTTTGCCGGAATATAGTATAGTATTGCACAACTGAAAATTGACGATTTTTGATATATGACGTTGTTAAAAGTAGTGAGCGATATATATATATAAAATCAATATTAATTTGTCCTTAAATAGAAAAGTACTCGATAAGTATCAATAACTAACCAGAAGGCCAAAGTGTCAAAGCGCTAAATAAAATCCATACAATATTTGTCAACCTTCCGTAAGGTTAAATAATATTGTCACAAAATTAACATACGAATCTCGAAGGACTTTTAACCGCAATCCTTTCGTCGCGCGCGTCTTCCTGCATAAAACATAAATGCATTTAGTAAGTTACCGATATTCTTTAAAGGACCTTAACCCGCAATATCTGTTTGGGTGCATTAGCGATTCTCATTAGTCCTTGTCCCAATATCTGTCGTGCAACATTGTTCAACATTTCAAAGCCATCTAATACCTACTCACTACTCATCAATCGGTAATATTTATTGAATCGGGTCGCCATGATTACGAAACAACTATTGTTCTCGATACTTAATTACAGTTATAATATTTTAAACGAGTACGTAGAATTAAGATGATTTACGTTTAAATTATTGTACGTTTTTTAATTTTTTTTATTCATTTAATATATTTATGTATGTATATAAATGTGTGTATGTATGCGTATGTATATATATGTATGTATATTTATAAATATTTTTTTTAACTTCTTACCTTTAAAAGAAAAAATCCTGTAACCACCCTTTATTAATTCCTCTCCTTTCCTTCTCCTTCCTGCTAAATCTATTATTTTATAAAATACCCTTTTTTTGTTTTTTGTTTAATCTCTGAATGTTTTTTAATAGTTTTATAACATAATTGTCGAATTGTTTAATTGGTTTTTTTTTTTAACGTAACTATTTTTTGTCAATGTAATGTAATGTTTATTATTGTTAATGTAACTATTGTTTTATATCATTTTTTTTATATGTAAGCTGTACAATTCCCGAATAAATAAAAATAAAATAAAAATAAAAATATTTACATTTTTATTTATAACATAATAACATTTGTTATAAATAAAGAGATGGTTTGGACATGTAGAACGAATGAGTGAGGAAAGAACGGTAAAACAAATTTATGAGGCGAATGTTAGCGGGAAAAGAAGCAGAGGAAGACCGAGAAAAACATGGCACGATCAGGTATGCCAAATACTTGAAAGTGGTCAGTTTAGGAGTCGTAACAATCGGCGGGTATGTATGAGGAGATGCATGAACGTGGAAGAGGCGAAGAATGTTTGCGAAGAGTGGTGTGGCGCTCTATTCTCTCTGCCTATCCCTGCGGGGAAGTGGCGTGATGGTTAGTTAGTTAGTTAGTTAGTTAGTTAATAACATTTGAATCATTTATACATATGGAGAACTTTTATATTTCGATTCGCTGTGCCTCTCCATAAAAGAGTCTGTGCTCTTGTGCTTGGAAAGGGACTTACACTCGTGGTTTAATGTTATATAATAAAAGATATAATAGTTTTTTATATATTTTTTTAAAGATTTAAATGTATAGAGCTTATACGTTATATGTTATGTTTGAATTTCATGGATAGAATACATTTTAATCCTCCTCCATACCATAGTGGCTAACGCGTTTCGCTACCGTTAAAAGTGTTTTTGCCGTTAAGAGTGTTTTTGCCTAAAAATTAAAGTCATGAATTATAATAAAAGAATATATATTCCAATAATTAATAATATAATTATTATATAATATATTTTTTACATCTCACCAATGGATGTCTCTAGTGAAGTTCTAGTGATTCAAGAACAAGGTTTCTAAATTGGTTCATATATATAGAACTTCCAAGAATTTGAGTAGTGTGGTTGTCAATAATGGGTAGAATTGGTGAACGTTACACGTGTGTAAAGTGATCACTTAAACCAGCCTATGACGGTCGTCAGCCCCGTAAATGCCCAGACTTCCATATTCTTCTTCATCTTTGATGAGATGTCAAAAAATAATATAATACAACAAATTATAGTAACTTTAAACATAAAGAGTTAATCCACTTACAAGTAGGTAAAGGCTATAAAACTTATAAAGTTGAAGCCTTAGTAGGTCCATGATAAGCGGTGTTGCATAAGCCTTAGCTAGATTTCATAGTCACTTGGACGTTAAGTTATTACATAAAAAAATATATAGTTCAAATTAAGGGAGTTAAAATAAACCATTATTTGTTTTTACATTTTGGCATCTCAAGATAGGTGAAGAAGAATATGATAGTTTAGGTATTTACAGGGCTCACGACCCGTCATAGGCTGGTTTAAGTGATCAATTTATACATTTACCATTCTATCCATGGTTGACAATCACAGTACATTTTTTTAGGAATCAATCAATTATGTATATGCAATTATTGTCGAGATTTTGAGGTTGATAATTATAACCGGAGAACAGAACGAGGATAGGATGAAGACTTGACACGGCCAGATCAATCAGAACCTAAAACCTGGTGGTGCCTAAAAAGTCTACGTAATCGAAGGGCATGTATGACTAGATGTATAGATGTGAAGGAAGCTAGGAGTGTATGTCAGGACAGACAGCTAGGAGAGTGACGTACCGTCCTCTCCTCCTACACCTTCGGAGAAACGGCCTGATGGTATTAGTAGAGATCAAATACGTATGAATTATAGAAATCAAAACCTTTCGTTAATATCAAAATCCATATTTATTTACAAGTAATTCATAATTTACTTCCTAGGGCTAAATTACAGTGCAAATATACCATAAGACATTAACTATGTACATATATTAGATCATTTAAGACATTTTAATTTAATTTTATTTTATTTTATTATACCACGTAGTAAAATTTAAATTTAATAATAAATTCAAATAAATAAATAGTATAGAAAAAATTGTACTTTTTTTCTTCATTTTCTTATCATTCTTCAACTTCACTTCCAACCTTTATCCGGACCACATTGGTGCATAGGGTAATGCATCATATAAAAGCAATGTTATCTTAATCGTTTACACGTGTAGGGAATGTGATCAGCCCTGTATTTCACGTACCAGTCCGGGTGAATAAATATTAGAGTGAAAAATCACTTAAATTTATTTAATACCGAATATTGATCGACGATTGGACAAATTTAAAATGCTGTCGTTGGAAAAAAACAGACATGAAGTCAAACTTATCTACAATACATTCCAGTCCTGTATCTGGTTTATTATTTTATTTGCAGGTATTTTTAATACCTAACGGGTCTTTTAAATTAATAAAAGGTTCTTCGATTTGTTTTCGGAAGGCTTTCGAATATTGATGGTGTATTTATTTTTCTCGGGGCGATGATAAAAAACGAATAATGGGTTGCTGAATTATATAGTCAATGACCCATTTTCTTACTTTGTACTGCCGTGTACGCCAAAAATACTCGGTTTCTTTTTAACGATGCGAAATTGCTAAGAGTCGGTTTTATAATTTGTGATTTCAAAATACCTCGTGATATAATTAAGGTACAAATGTGTCTTAATTCACACCCTTTCATTTATCAACAAGACCATTAATTCTACCAATGTCTCTTGTCAATCTGCTTTCCCTTTTGATTCGATTCTTTAACCTGTTTTCAGTGGACAAATATATTTTTTAAATTTAAGTTTTACTTGGTCAATACCTCTATTTCTTAAAATCTATTGAGACACGTGTTTCGATGGATTCCGCATCATTTTCAAACACCGTATGATGATACGATTTCACATCTTACATTTTACATATCGCTCACTCCTCTCAACAACGTCATATCGCTCACTCCTTTCAAGAACGTCATAAATCAAAAATCGACAATTTTCAGTTGTTTATGTTTTCGGAATGCCCAAAAAATGTACTATAACCCAGCAAAAGTGGCATATTTTTAACTTAATATTTACCTGCTACAAGGCAGAAAGTTTTGTTTTTGCATTTTGAAGAAAAGGTATTGTTTAATTATTTTTTGAAATAAACTAAATATTTTTCAAATGGAGAATAAACCTTCAGGTTTTACCTCATAGGATCTGTTGCACAATAAAAAGTTTAATAAGTGGCTTGATATTTATTTTTAAAACATTGCATTATATTTTCAAACTCTAAAAACGCTCTCCTGAAAAATCATGTTTTTTGATTTATGACGTTCTTGAAAGGAGTGAGCGATTTGTAAAATGTAAAATGATGTGGAATATATTAAAACACGTATCACAATAGATTTTAAGAAATAGTGGTAATTTAAAAACTTTAAATAAAATTGAACAGATATTTCCACAAAGTGACTGCCGAATCAGTTAATGGAACAAATATTTTTCACGTTTTTTAACGCTCAAGTCTACACATACCTATCTTCACATCACATAAAGTATTTTTCTTCATTTTGAAGGATATGATAATATCGTTTTAGCAACGAAAGCAGAGAATTTGTCGAAATAAAGATAATTGATGTGGGACACTAACTGTCCTTTTATTTACATAATTTAATCATTAGTGAAATTTTTTTAAAATCACAAATCTGGAACTCTTTACTTAGGACTTCTTAATAATTGATCAAATTGTAAGTTTATTAAAAATTTAAAATCATGTATCCAGGCGTCTCTTAGAATGTAAAATTATTCGGGAAGAATCGAACATACATTTCATAGGGGTTCTGCAAAATGAAAAGCTTACTCAACTCAACCATAGAAGCTACCGAGAATCCACATGTAAAAACCTGTCAATTATATGATATAAGTAAATGTTCCAAAATTAAAGTAGTGTCGTTGTCAATCATGGGTAGAATATCGAATATTAAAGACTTCCATATTCTTCTTCGTCTATTTTGCGATATCAAAATGTAAAAATAACTCCTAAGTGAAAAAAACCCTGATTTGTGTACAAGCTTTTGGACACGGTCCAAAAAGTTGTACACAAATCACACACTGCAGGTAGGATAGTAAGGATAGGGAAGGTAAATGTGAAAAATACATCATAAACACCCAGACCAACGGAAAATAAATCTTTCTTGAATTCATTTTGCAATTGACTTATACTTAGTCAATATATATCACTATTTCATAAAATCTATTGTGACACGTTGGCTGTCCAAACTCAAAACACAGTTAGGGACATTTTTTTGTAGTACGTTTTTTTGCATTTTTGGACTAAGTAGATTCTATTTAGTCCAAAAATGCAAAAAAAAACATACTACAAAAAAATGTCCCTTACGGTGTTATAAGTTTGAACAGCCGACGTGTTTCGATGTATTCCTCATCATTTTCAACCACAGTTCGGTGTTAGAATATGTATAGATAGAGAAAAATTAAAAATGGATAGTTTTTATTACAAAGTCACTGCTGAATCAATTAATAAAATCAAAAAAATATTTGTTTGTTACTTATTTGAGTTGAAGTTAATGTTTAAGTTTAAAGGAAATATTACCACTACTATGTACTACTACATTAAAAAATGCAATACGTGTTTTGATGCATTCAAAATCACATACGGTGATTGTTAAAACGATCGAGTTAATGATATAAGAGTATTTAAAAAAAATTGTCGTACATTCATTTTACATGATAAAAAACCTAAATATACGAGATTGGATGGGGATCAGGACCGTCGAGGCGCTGTTTAGAGCTGCCCAAGACAAGGACAATTACTTTCAAGTGATAGTCCACGTCAGGGGGAACCTGACATTACACGAACAGAAAAATAAGAAAAAAAAACTTATCACAATACTACTGTGAAATTTTTTGGATTTTTTGTACATCGGATGAATCGTCGACAGTGATTTTTTTGTAGATTGTGAATAAACGAATTCATGATATCATTGATTCGTTAATAAATTATCTTATCGATTTTTACCTCTTTGCGGTTTGTAGGAGGAGATAATTGACATTTGTTCTATGAGTAGTAAGGTGTATGATTAAATTCTAAGAAAAATGAATTTCGTGTTAATTTATGATTTTATACTCTCAACATAATTTTCTTACTAATGTTTTAAACATTTATTTTGTACTGTTTTTAGTTTTACACATTTTCTTTGGTATTTCTAAGGTTTTCACCTGTTGTTTGGTTGAATATATGTAAATACGAGTATTTATTTAAATATGTATTTTTATATATGTTAATTTATTGTGGTTATAATATTATATAAAAAATAAAACCCTTATCCGCACCCCAATGGTGCATAGGGCACTGCGTCATATAAACGCAGTGTTATCTTGATCGTTTACGCATAAAGGAAAGGTGATCAGCCCTCCGCTTCAGGTACCAGTCCAGGGTAATATTGAATAAATATGACAGTGAAAAAATCACTAATATTTATTTTACTCCCCCTGGGGAATCGAACCCGGGACCTCCAGAACGGTAGCCGAGCGTGCTGACCATTACACTACGGAGGCGGACAATACGGAGGCGGTTATAATATTAGCAAGATTAAATTATAAATAAGTATGCTTAAAATTTTAAACTTAAGCCAGGCGCTGTGGCGTAGTTGAGTAGACGCTCGACAGCAAAACTGGCGTCGCGGGTTCGATTCCCGCCAATTGCAAAATGAATTCAAGAAATATTTATTTTCAATTGGTCTGGGTGATTATGATGTATTTTTCACATTTACCTTCCCTATCAATATTATACCTGCAGACAAGCCTGTACAATAGAAGCTTTGCGGGTTATTTCTTTTAAAATAAAAATAAAAACAACTGTAAAAATTTCACGTGCTAAGCCAGAAATAATGTTTAAAATAATACAATTCATTAATATGTGTTATCATATTATTACAAATTTATTAATAGTTGGTAATGGTTGACGCGTATTTAATGAAAATTGAATGAATCCATTAAATGAAAATTGAAATGCAAACATTCGTGATAATTTAATATTACCACAAAGTGACTACTGAGTCAGTTCATGGAAAGGATTGTCTTCCGTTTCAGAACGACACCCCGGATCTGGTGTGAGTTGAAAAGAAATATTTAGGTGAGTGGCAAATATTCGATAAGGTTGGATATTGACATTTATACGGCACGGGCATTAATGAACTTCCAATGACAAGAGCAGGTGCAAGATATTGCAATTATGCAAATTTCAACACAAGAACACGCGAACGCAGAAATGGGACGACCGTCCATCACTTTTCAAGTATAATTGCACTATTTACATAACCGAAATCGCTGCGTGCATTGTGCGATCGTCTCTTTCCCGCGAGCGACGGGTCTCCGGGGGCGTGTGAGAGGGATGCAAGGCGCAGATGTGGTCTCGTTGCATCAGTTTCCCCCGCTCGCCTTAATGTCCTCCGCGTTATCTCTTGTCACATATAAAAAAGGTTTTCTTCATTACGCGACCAACCACTTGTCTACTGTCCGCCACCCTGTCGTGACGTCCCGCGACGGTCTAGTTGGCTACTTGCGATTGGCGGGAAATCGCGAAAAAATAGACAATTTTCACCAGTCGACAATTGTTGAAAGATCCTGAAATCTACATAATTTTTGAAAATTATGAAAACAGTGCTTAATACTGTAATCGAGACCGGTTGATGAAATAAAACAGCAATCGCAAGTGGTGAAAAATCAAAGTTTTTCTCAAATTGAAAATTTCATGTAAAATTTCTAAATCTACTTATTTTAATTATAAAAGTGTTTAAATGTCGTTAGTATTTTTGTTTAAAAATTTCTTCGAATTTATAAAAATTATGAAAACAGTGTTAAATACAATTTAACGACAATCTGAAGAAAAAATGTGGTAGTAATTTTCCTGTGAATTTTTTTTAAAAATTCTGTAAAAATCTTATCGAATTTTTTAAAGAACAATTATGAAAATATTGTTTGGTAAAATTTAACGGTTATCTAAAAAAAAATATTTTTCCTGCGTAAAAATTTAAAATAGTTTAAAAATCGCCTAATCGAATAAAAAATATGATTTTTTCAAAATTATGAAGAGAGTGCTTGAAAAAATTCAACAAGAACCTGAAGGATAAAATATTTTTAGTTTTTTTCGCTGTGTTAAAATTGAAGATTGTCCGATAATTAAAAGAAAAAAGTTTTTCAACAAAGGAAAAATATCATTGATATCACAAGTAGTTTTCCTGTGTCAACAATACCAAATCAAGCCAGTGGAAGTTCAACTGTAGCCATGGGTGCTATGAACGTAATCGATGTTAATTGCGGCTGCTGTGAAGGCAACAATGACACACGCATTTCAACGGGCTGTCAAAAATCATGTTCCCTGAATGTCAACAAACCGCCATGCGCTGACAACGGAGTGTCAAGGTCGCGGACCCAATGTCAACAATCGAATGCTTCGCAGATTTTCAGCGATGATTCACACGAAACTGGCGACAAGAAGGAAGTAAATGGCAGTCATACAAAAAAGTTGATCTCTAAGAAGTGTTTCGATAAAATCTCCGGAAAATCTTGTGCGATATCAAAATTTGTTGTGATTTGTGTATGGTTGCTGTCAAGTTTGGGAGGGGTTATAAGTGCGCCTTCGTTCTTTGATGATGGACGAAGATATGATCCTCTTAGATGCGGTAAGTCAAAGATGTATTTTTTCACAATATTTTGAGAGTGTAAACTTTTATTCTCAAATCATGGAATAGATCAATTTTGTGATTATTTATATTAAGATTTTTATTGATATCGCAACATTGATGAATAAATCTATACGAAATGTTAAGCTTTTTCATGATCTGTAATTCGCTGGTTTGAGTGATCATTTTATGCACCGTGTAACATTCACGTCTCTACTCATCATTTTTGTCAACAAATAACCTTATTAATGGTAATGGTAATCCATTCGAGAGTCTAATCGAGGATCTCATGTATGGTAGACAAAAATATTAATCAGTACACCACGGAGACAAACTAATATGAATTAAGTCCGCCTTAGCAGCTTAGTGATCAGCGCATTTGGATACCTTGCTGGAGGTCCCGGGTTCGGTTCGCAGGGGGTCAAAATAAATGTAAGTGATTTTTCACTTTAAAAAGTGATTGGATACTACCCTGGACTGGTTAAACGAAGGGCTGATCATCTTTCCTTAAACGATCAAGATAAAACTGCATATATACGATGCAGTGCCTATTGCGTCATTGGGTATTTCTAGGGGTTAGAAGAAAAAGGTGTTTGAATTTAGTTGTCGAACGTTTATAACTTTCGTTACTGTCGTTTATAGGGTTAGATAATGATCGTTACCGGTTTATTATGAAGTTGATTACTCTTAGTTTATTATTTGAGTAATCGGTTGTTTATAAAGTTATTTACTGACCGCGTATAACTTTAGTTATAAGCCATTTATTCAGATAGGTATTGGACTTTTTTGTCGTTTATAAATTTAGATAATTACCGTTCATAAAATTGATTTATCAGCCATTTATAAAGATATTTACTGACCGTATATAATATTAGTTTTTTGTCATTAATAAAGTTAGTTACTGACCGTTTATAATTTAAGTTAACAACCGTTTATAAAGTAAATTAGCAACTGTCAATGACTGTGTCATGTGATAAAGATGAACCCAAACAAACGATCTAGATGATTGGATATCCTGACATTTTTCCATCAAATAGAAAGGCTGAGTTCAAGTTCGTCTATTATTATGCTTAAGTATGTCAATATTACCAACTTGGCGCTGCAAATAATACACCCATTTGCTTTTCTCTAGGATTCAATAATTTATTTAATGCCAGTGTTGTCAAAATGTCGGTGAAAAATATATATGGCAATGGAAAGCAAGGTAATGGCATTTAAAAGTAATAAGCAAAGAAAATAAAATTCAATGTTTATTTTACATAAGTCTAATTCATTGTCTGACTTTGTGCAATATTTTTTTCTGTAATGTTTATTTATTTTAAATAAATACACATTATAATAAGCCTTTATAACGGTGATCTCCAAACTTTTTTACGCGTACCCTTGGATGAAAATAATCATAAATTATGAGTCTTTAAAAAATTTATAATATTTATACATGGTATATTTTATTTTATTCATTTATTAACTCGTTTATCATGGATATATTTATATTTATAAAAAAATATTTAAATAAACTTTTATCTCATGGTCTTATTTTGGTTACCAAATAAATGTAGCAATTATGTTCTAAATAAAAATAATATTTGATAATAACCTTCAGGGTTATTTTTTCAGAATTTATTTATTAGCTTCTTTTAAAAATCTTATTACATAAACATTTAAAATTAATCTTTTAAAATATAAAAAAAAGTAATACTCGTGTACCGACAGTACGTAATTGAGTCATTTTTCCACGGTCTTCCCCTGGTTCTATTATTAACCACATTCGCATTATAAATTTGTTTTACTGTTCGTTCTTCACTCATTCGATTCATTTACATGCCCAACCATCTCAATACACCTTTCTTAAATTTATCGATAATGCTTATCTCAGCCTTGCATTCTTTCCTTATACGTAAAACACCATTCAACCATCTATCTTACATGGTTTTGCCGCACTGAGGGATGACATTTAGACTACAGTCAGTCAAGAAGGTATATGTTTCACAACATTTTAAGGTGCGTTCAAATACTTGTTCACAAAGCTGAATTTCTCCACTTAGTTACCGGAAGTTATTTACAAAATTACTTTTAGGTGAATTCCAGATTTGGGAGTATTTATTTGTATTTGGACGCACTTAAAATTGTTGTGAATGAGATAATCTGGTCATATGTATTATAAGCAGCATATAAAGTGACAATCATGTCTTCAGGCGTCAATTAATACACGCGGAATATAATATATTGATTTATTTATAAATAATTATAAAACCCTTATCCGCACCCCAATGGTGCATAGGGCACTGCTTTATGTGAACACAGTGTTATCTTGATCGTTTATACACGAAGGAAAGGTGATCAGCCCTTCGCTTTAGGTACCAGTCCAGGGTAATATTCAATAAATATTACAGTGAAAAAATCACTTATATTTATTCGACCCCCCTGGGAATCGAACCCGGGACCTCCAGAACGGTAGCCGAGCGTGCTGACCATTACACTATGGAGGCAGACAAAGTAATGGTAATATATATATATATATATATATATATATATATATATATATA
This sequence comes from Brachycentrus maculatus, assembly GCF_059751285.1. Taxonomy (NCBI): domain Eukaryota; kingdom Metazoa; phylum Arthropoda; class Insecta; order Trichoptera; family Brachycentridae; genus Brachycentrus; species Brachycentrus maculatus. Next base: position 2,217,975 of record NW_028280819.1, read on the forward strand.
TATATATATATATATATATATATATATATATATATATATATATATAATTTGAAAATACGAAGAAAAACGCGTTGTATGTTTATATGCATATGTTTTCCATAAATCTCAGAGCACGCGTTAACCTTGTAATACTTGCAGCAGTTCTGAACTCGATTGTGAAGTGATTTAAGTCCTATCGGAACAGAACTTAGCCTAGTTTCGTATTGTTCCAGCACTTGTCTTGAATACGAACACGCATGCGGGTTAGTTAACCTTCAATCGGCGCGAGGGTCACCGCGAACCCCGGCGCTATTGACAAATTACTATGGTGACAGAATTCTTAAACGCTATTGCCATTATATAATATGACTACGTCTGATTTGTTGCATATATTATACAATCTTAGTGATTTTTTCACTCTTTTATTTATTGCATATAACCCTGGACTGGTACTTGAAGTGGAGGGCTGATCACCTTTCCTTCATGTGTTAACGATCAAGATAACACTGCGTTTATATGATGCAATGCCCTATGCACCATTGGGGTGCGAATAAGGGTTCCAATGAAAAAAATCTATTAATTATGTTTTAATCTTTGTGTTGACATTTCTCGGAGGAACTGTAATTTATTATATAATAAAAAAAATTTAAAAAAAAAAAAAACAGATTGATCTGATGATGTCAGTAACTTCAAAAACAGTAACGTCAAATAAAATAAAAGCGAGAAAAGCTACTCAGTTGTTGTTTTATTAATATATTTATATTTCCTTAATGTACTGTTGTAAATAATTAACAGTTATTATATCGTCCGCCTCTGTAGCGTAATGGTCAGCACGCTCGGCTACCGTTCTGGAGGTCCCGGGTTCGATTCCCAAGGGGGGTAAAATAAATTTAAGTGATTTTTTCACTGTCATATTTATTCAATATTACCCTGGACTAGGTACCTGAAGCGGAGGGCTGATCACCTTTCCTTCATGTCATGACGCAGTGCCCTATGCACCATTGGGGTGCGGTAAGGGTTTTATTTATTTATTATTATATTGTTGTGAATTAAAAAATCGTCATTAAAAAATATTCACACTTACCTATTCACCTTTTTGTCCATTGGGACCAAATAATAAATGTAGTTTCTATTGGAATAGTAAAATAGGATAGAAGTAAGATAATGGATTTATGATATTTAATAAAAATAATAACAGATTGCTTTGAATGTGAAATGCATGTTCCCCCCATCCAAACTTTGAATTTCCAATATCTTTATAAATTTTTGCTAAACATTTATTCGTACTTCTTTTACCCGCAGTCGACTTATTCTTTTTTTTATTTTTTTTTATTATTTATTATGTACATCTGATTAGATCATGATTTTTAAGATCAAGGGCACACCACAAACTTCCAGTAATATATCTAATAAAATAAAATGGTGATTTCATTCGTTAAAAAAAATATGTACCGTAGAACGGGGCTACTTGATCTTTAATGCGTTACTTGAGCCCAGTACAAAAAAAAATTAAATCTGTATTTGGTCTACAATAATGAACGTATCGTGACAAAGAGTGTCACCTGTCAGGGAAACAATGAATCATGTTGATACGTCCATTATTGTAGACCAAATACAGATCTATTTTTTTTTCTACTGGGCTTAAGTAACACATCAAAGTTCAAGTAGGTAACCCCGTTCTACGGTACCTACTTTTTTGTAAATATAATACTTTTTTTTCAAAATGCTTTAATCGCTAAAACGATATATCAGTATCTAATATACATAATAATAGTATCAATTATTTTTTGTCTGCAGGTAGGATAGTCAGGATAGGGAAGGATAATATAAAAAATACATCACAAACACCCAGACCAATTGGAAATAAATATTTTTTAAATTCATTTAGCAATTGGTTGGAATCGAACTCGCGACGCCGGTTTCGCAGTCGAATATGATTATTATATTGTTCAAAAAATTATTAACGCTCAAAAAAAATTATGTACGCTCAAAAAATTACATTTATCATTCTGACCCAATCTATGTACTTCTGAAAAAAAAATTATCACATTCAAAGGAATATTTAAATTGAAATATATTCAATAGTAAATTAATTTTCATTTTATCTTTTGACATCTCATCAAAGATGAAGAAGAATGTGGAAGTCTGGGCATTTACGGGGCTGACGACCACCATAGGCTGGTTTAAGTGATCAATTTACACCCGTGTAAAATTCACCTGAAATATAACTCCTATATTTGAAGATCCAGATTTGTGGACAAGTATTTGGACACACTCAAAATATGTTGTAAATAAATTAATTTGATTCGCTATTGCAAAAAATCCTTTGCAACAGTAAGCATTTACATTTTAATTGTTATATCTATACTAGTACATATCGCTCACTCCTTTCAACAACGTCATTTATTAAAATAATTCATAAAAATAAGTCATTTATTAAAACGTCAATTTTCAGTTGTGCATGTTTTCGGAATCCCAGATAATGCACTATATCCCAGCAAAAACGACATATTTTTAACTTAATTTTTACCCGCTAAAGGGCAGAAAACGTTGTTTTTGCATTTTGAAGAAAAGATATTATTATTATTATTATTATTTTTAATATCCTAAATATTTTTCAAATGTAGAAAAAACCTTCAGGTTTTATCTAAAAATATCTGTTGCACAGTAAAAAGTTCAATAAGTGGCTTGATATTTATTTTTAATATATTTTATTACATTTTTAAACTTTAAAAACGACCACCTGAAAAATCAAGTTTTTTTGATATATGACGTTGTTGAAAGGAGTGAGCGATATGTTATCCATTACTAAAATATCAAATACATTTAATATTATAAACGTTAGCACTATATTTAATAATGTAAATATAATAACTTCAATGTTTCGAGTGTAATAGTTATTTAATGGTTAGTAAATAAAACATTGTTTAGCAAATCGTCTAAGCGTCTTTTAAAGTATTTTAAAGATAAGAAAAGCGTGTCATTGCTATAAATATGCCTATTAAGTGCATAGTCCATACGTAGTGATTACAAAACATACTATAATGGTTTATATTATGCAATTATTAGACTTCAATTTTACACATATCCTTAGATATATTAAAAGAAAAAAAAAGAAAAAAATTTCAAAACAAAACCTATTGTACATTTTATCGTATGAATTCTTAAAGTTAAATGGAATCACAGGAATATCTGGGTATTTATATACTGAACATTTTGAGTGTGTCCAAATACTTGTAACATTCACCAATTCTACCCATTATTGACAACCACACTACTCAAATTTTTGGAAGTTCTATATATATAACCTGGGTATAGATACCTGGGTATGATATGGGTAGAATTGGTGAATGTTACACGTGTGTAACACTATGACGGTCGTCAGCCCGTAAATGCCCAGACTTACATATTCTTCTTCATCTTTGATGAGATGTCAAAAAATAAAAAAAAAAATTTTTTAACACACCTTTAACATTAACTGATTATAAAAAATGTGATTTATATATGTTTATTATTGGTTAAAAACCTTGTCATTAACTTCAAATAAATATTATCACGTAAGGTGGCGTAATGCTGTCCAATAATTTTTCTTTATTTTAAAGTCTTTTGCATTATGCAAACATGACATAAATTCAAATACAAAAAAATATTACTGAAATATAAATACAAAAAAAGATCCCACAAAGGCATGGCCTGTGTGGTATTATAAGTAGAACTAGAATAATAGTATTAATATAAAATAGAAAATACTTGACTTACAGAAAACAAAAATATATATTTTTTTAAATAAAATAAAAAAAGTTAAAAACATAAAATACTGAAAAAGTAAAAAGTTAGCAAGCATGTACATGAGTTATACGTCTGCAAGAAAAGGGAGCTTAAATTTGTCTTTTCGATAAACAATCTTAGCAAAATTTTAAATCTACACAAACTTAGGTAATTAACATCTAACAAATAGTCTTTGTGGAATAAATTGACCAGTTTTATAACAATTTATTATACTTGTTAGAGTTTTATAACAAGAATATACGACGATAAAACACTTTACGTCAAAGGCCCGAAAGAGATGGTAGATTTTCTTCAACAAGTAGATATTGAGATCAAAATACTCTGAGTCTGGAGATTAACCAGAGCAAAAACAAGATCATGATCATAGATCAATCTGACAAGAATATTGACACAAATGGCCAAAAAACTGGTTGAAATAAAACCACCAATATATCATACGTTTTTAAGTGTAAAAAATTTAATAAAATTAAGAAAGGTGTGTTAAGATGTTTGGGCGTGTGAATCGAAGAATTAAGTAAGAACAGTAAAACAAATTATGTTATTTATTGTTTCGGCATTCACTTTCTGATAAGATATGATTAAATTTTTAATGAAACAATTGTTTTTAACCACTTCACTATTATATCTTAACGACAAGTTTCGGAAGTTACAGATGCTTCCATCTACGGGTTTGAATATGATATTTTATATTCAAACTCGGGTGGAAGCATCTGTAGCTTCCGAAACTAGTCTTTACAATATAATACTCAAGTGGTAAAAAACAAGTGTTTAATTTATAAGTAGAACAAATAAATGAGGCAAATATGGTTGGTAAAAAGGCCAGATGATTACCGAGGAAAACTTGGCATGATCAAATATTTCAAATACTTGAAAGCGGTCGGGTCAGGAGTCGGAATAATCGGCGGGCATGTACGAGTAGATGTCAATTATGATATACATATATACAAGTTCTAAAAAATGAGCAGGGGTAAATCATGGTATATGGGATGGTAATGTTACACTGTATAAAGTGATCACTACCTAACAAATTAGCCCATGATAGGTCGTAAGCCCTGTAAATACCCAGAGTTCTATATTTCTCTTCATCTATGGTGAGATGCCAAAATGCTTTTCCTTTTTTTAACATTCTGTTCTCCACTACTCGATATAGGCCTCTTCCCTATCTTTATTTTGATTATTGAAATTTTCAGGCTGTAATGGCGGGGGCTCCAAGCGCGCTCGAGTGGTGGGGGGCTCCGAGCTGTCTCGGGGCTCCGCCCCTTGGCTGGTGGCCATCACGAAGGGTGGTCGCGCGCACTGCGGCTCTACCCTTATTTCTCCGAGACACATACTGTCGGCCGCGCACTGCATAGAGGGGTGAGTTTTTTTGTGACAACTTTTATTCCAACTGGTTTTGACAAGTACCTTGTCTTCTTCAGGGATGGATACGTATTCATCTCTAAAGAAGAGAATGTGCTTGTCAAAACCTTCTCTGTCTTCTGCTATTTGGTAACAACTCCATCACTCTTCTTTTCCGGTATATTTTTTTATATTTATTTCTCAGCGAGGACATCTGCTTTCTTCCAACTCCTTGACTTCATTTTCTTAATTTTTATTATTTTATTAAAAAATAAATTGTGTAAAGAAATAAAGAAATTAAATAGAAGTTTTAATATTTCTTCTCTCCCTTATTCTTTATTACTGAGGGTTGAGTCCTTTGTCGAAGCAAGACTCTTCTCCAGTTATCCCTTGATTGCGCCGCACGAAGCGTTCTAACTATCGAGATGCCTGCTGCTGTCTTAACTTGATCGGTCCATCGTGTGGAGATCTTCTTCTCTCTCTCTTCCCTTCCAGGCTACCAATCACAACTAGCCATTCCAGTCTATCCTTATTGCCACGTGCAACGTATCGAAAGAACTGAAGAATCCATAATGTACAGATGGCCAGAGTCAAGCCATCGAAGTGTAGTTTCTGGCGTATGGACTCGTTGGTGCGTCTATCTGTCCATGGGATTTGGAGTACGTACCTCCAACACCACAATTGAAATGCGTTAATTTTTCTCTTGTCTACTGCTTTTATGGTCCATGTTTCAGCAGCATAGAGTACAGTGGATTGGACCAAGTTTCTAACAAGCTTTATCTTGCTGTTGTTACTCACACCCAGTTCTTTCTAGATTTTGTCTAGCTTAGACATGGCACTTTTGGCGATGGTGATCTGACGTCTAATATCTCCTTCGCAAGTTTCTTCATGCCTTAATTGAGATCCAAGGAACTGAAACTCATTTATTATCTCCAGACCTTCTGGTGAGTTTCCGAGATCACCAAACTCCTTAGATTGATCTATGATCATGATCTTGTTTATGCTCTGGTTAATCTCCAGACTCAGTGTTTTGATCTTAATATCTACTTGTTGAAAATCTACCATCTTTTCCGGGTCTCAGACGTAAAGTGTTTTATCGTCGTATATTCTTGTTATAAAACTACAACAAATATAATATGTTGTTATAAAACTGTTCAATTTATTCCACAAATACTATTTGTTAGATGTTAATTACCTAAGTTTGTGTAGATTTAAAATGTTGCTTGTATTGTTTATCGTAGAGACAGATTCAAGCTCCTTTTTCTTGTAAACGTATCACTCATGTAGTACATGCATGCTAACTTTTTACTTTTGCATTTTTTTATGTTTTTAAGTTTTTAATTTTATTTAAAAATAAAAAAATAAACTGTTTTCTGTCAAGTATTTTGTATTTTATATTAACACTATTATTCTAGTTCTACTTATAACACCTATTGTATTCTTGCCAGTGTCCTTTACTATGACCTAAATTATATTGTTTACCCACACACAGGCCATGCCTCGGTGGGATCTTTTATTTGTATTTATATTTTATTCATATTTTTTTGTATTTGAATTTATGTCATGTTTGTATAATGAAAAAGAATTCAACCAAGGGACAGCATTAGGCCACCTTACGTCATACCGTTATACCGGAATGTTATAATTATTGCAGGGTGAACATCAATGAGCTTCAAGGGTGGCTTGGGATACACGCCATCTCCGAAGCTCACTCTACTAGTAAGGGGATGAGATTCAAAGACGCCTTCCCCCACCCTGACTTCCAGTTCAATGGATTTCACAACGATATCGCAGTCTTGGAGTTTCAACACGGTGTCCAGTTTTCCACCCTCGTGAGGCCTATTTGTTTACCGAGTAGAGGTTCGTGAAATCATAAATAATATTTACAACATTTTGAGTGTGTCCAAATTCTGTCCACAAAATCTGGATTATCTCCAATTGCAGGAGTTGTTTTCATATTATTTTATTTTTCTGGCGTTTCTCATGTGTGTGATTATAATCCAGGATTCGGACCTCACATACTAATAAAAGAGTTTCTGCTCAATAAAAAGCTTATTTTCATCTCACCAATAGATGTCTCTAGTGAAGTTCTAGTGATTCAAGAACAATGTTTCAAAATTGGGTCATATATATAGAACTTCCAAGAATTTGAGTAGTGTGGTTGTCAATAATGGGCAGAATTGGTGAATGTTACACGTGTGTAAAGTGATCACTTAAACCAGCCTATGACGGTCGTCAGCCCCGTAAATGCCCAGACTTCCATATTCTTCTTTATCTTTGATGAGATGTCGAAAAATAAAATAAAACTAATTTAATAAATTAGTTTTACTTGGGAAATACCACTATTCCTTGAAATCCATTGTGACACGTGTTTCGATGCATTTCGTATCATTTTCAAACACCATTTAAGAAATGGTGGTATTTATTGAGTAAAACTTAAATTAAAAATGGATAGATTTTACCACAAAGTAACTGCCGAATCAATTAATGAAAATAAGTGATAAATTACATTTCCTCATTTGTTTCCTTTAAACATGCTTGTTAAGTACATTTTATCCTGTGTGAGTTTTGTTTATTTAAAAAAAAACTTTCCTTTTTTGTGTTTCAGTCATGTTTATTTTTAACTATTATTCTGACTATGTTTTTTAAATATTTTATTATTATTATGATTACTACATTCTAAATTCTTTGATTTAGTTTTTTTTCTAATCTTATTTACTTTGTTTTAAAAGTCCGACAAATTCGTTTAACGCCTGAATTATTAACAGAAAAATATTACCTTGATTAAACAAAATTTTAGCTGCGGGATATTGATTGGTGAAATAAAATAAAAATAGATAAAAAGTACACCGTTGTCCTTTTATTATATATTTGTTTTATTATAAAGCTGTTGTTTTGTTACTTAGTTTTTTTTATTTTATTTTTATATTTTCAGCGGATGAGGAGTATGCCGGTAGAACTGCCATAGTAGCAGGGTGGGGGAAAACAGCGGAACGAGATCCACCCTCAGATGTTCCGCGTCAGGTAGGTATTTTCCAAAATGAATGATGAATTTTCCAAAACGAAACACGACGAAAAGAATATTACGTTATGTGCGTTATCATAAAACGGTCAATTTATGGCAGTTAAATAATTGTTTATAAATAACAGTTACTCATAAATGTCAAAATCACGGGCTTCTCCGAGCATGTTAAATTATCCTGTTAGAATCTTACATACATCGGCTGTCCAAACTTAAAACACAGTAAGGGACATTTTTTGTGGTACGCTTTTTTGCATTTTTGGGCTAAGTAGACTTCGCCCAAAAATGCAAAAAAACGTACTACAAAAAAATGTCCCTTACTGTGTTTTGAGTTTGGACAGCCTACATGTATTTGTAGTTTATATTAGCACTTTAAATTTTATTTTATTTCTGATAATATATATTGCATTCTTGTCAGTGCCCCTTACTAAACCTAAAATATAACCTAAAATATAATGTACACCCACACACAGGCCATGCATTTGTGGGATCTGTTTTTGTATTTTTGTTATACTTGTAATTAAAAAATATTGTGAAATGCAAAAGAATTTAAAATAAAAAAAAAATAATAATAATAGAGTCTCTGCTAAGTAAAAGCTTTCTTAGTCCAATCATAGATGGCTGACTCAATCATTGAACGTTATGAGATTGATCAAATATGTATGTCTTTCAATATTTGAGTAGTGTGGTTGCCATTCGTGGGTAGAATGGTGAATGTTTCACGTGTGTAAATAAATCACTTAACCAGCTTTTGGCAGGTCGAAAGCCCTGTAATGACCTAGACTTCTTGACATTTATGAAGCAATTTTATGAAATTCGCAATGTACACTGTGCCAAACTACCATTATTAAAGTTGATTATAAATGCACACTGTGTATAAGGGACTCACGATATTTATCTATACTCTTTTATAATTATAACACGTCAAGGTTGGCATAGTACAAAATTCGGCAGTCTTGCATGTGGCAACACTGTGTTTATTGGTAATTTTTCCCGCCATAAGTCGGCAGTATTGTCATGGCTGCTACAGACAGAGTCGGAATGCAAATGGCGGCTATAATTTTTTCTGTTTTGTCTCTGGTCCATCACGTTCACGTATGAATTTTGGGATGACGAGGAATACTAATTAGTTAATATTACATCGCTCTTTCACATTTATGACACGAACGTCAACACGAAATCACCTAGTGTGTTAAAATTCAAACGTGAACATGATGGATCAGAGAAAATACATAAAAATACTGGCGCTATATGCATTCTGGCTGCGTCTGTACCAAGCATCAAATTTAATTTGGAATAATTCGTCAAGACTATCATAACACAAAATTTCGTACTCTTTTATGTGGCAATGCCATGATTAAGAAAACACTTGTTTTTATACCACTTGAGTTTTATTAAAGCTACTAGTTTCGGAAGCTAAACATCCATCGTCAGGTCTAGATAATAACTAAAATATAAAATATAAAATGGTTCTATAAATAAGGAGAGGGGAAAGTTAAGGGGAGGGGGTTAGTCAAGAGGCGGAGTTTGAAAACAAAGAAAATATGGAAAGCAAAGGTGAAGAATTTTGAAACAATATATTATTTAATAAATTATTAATACAATTTTTTTTGGATTTAAATTTTCTAAATAATTCATAATTTGGCCTTTATTTACAAGGTGTAATGATTTTAATTTATGAGAGTGGAATGAGTTATAATTTATAGAACAATTTTACATTTTATATTTTTAGTTATTATTCAGACCTGACGATGGAAGTTTAGCTTCCGATACTAGTAGTCTTTAATAAAAGTAGTATTAAAACAAGTATTTCCTTAATCATTGTAATATGTCTTACCACAAAGTCAATGCCGAAACAATAAATAAAGTGGCAATACCATGTGTAATAGTATTTTTCTCGCCACAGGTCAGCGGTATTTTTAAACTTTAGTTGGAGAGCTATAAATAATAATTGTGACACATTTAGACTTTTTAAAAAGTTGACATAATTTAAAAAATCCTTTAATCATCTCAACACACCTTTCTTAATTGGTTTAAACGTGTGGAACGCATGTGCGAGGAAAGAACAACAAAGCATATTTTCAAGGCGAATGAAAATAGTTAACTTCCATTTAGTATGACTTCCAAAATTTTAGTAGTGTGGATGTCAATCATGGGTATAATGGCACATGTTACACGTTTGTAAAGAGATCACTAAACTAGCTTGTGACAGGTCGTAAGTCCTGTAAGCACTTAGATATCCATATTCTTCTTTATCTATGCTGATATGTTAAAAATAATCATGTAGAAATAACAAAAAGTAAATAGTTCAGTAAGTCAGCTAGATCTGGTTAGCCAGTATACATTCGAACCCATCCGCACCCCAATGGTGCATAGGGCACTGCATCATATAAACGCAGTGTTATCTTGATCGTTAACACACGAAGGGAAGAACCCTCCGCTTCAGGTACCAGTCATCTGGAATAAATATTAGAGTGAAAAAAATCATTTATATTTATTAGACCCCCCTCTGGGAATCGAAGCCGGGTCCTCCAGAACGGTAGCCGAGCATTACTCATGCCTCCACAACCCCGACCAGCACAGCAGGCAGACACGGAGCAGTGCCAAGGCATTTGCAGAAAAATTTCAGTCAGTTGTATAGGTGATTTAATTTTTTACAGGCTTTGGTACAAGTTTGGGCGAGATCGAAGTGTAGGGGTGCTGGATACCCCGCTAAGAAGGTAGCCGGCGAGGTAATCTGCGCCGGACTCCCAAAAGGAGGTGTTGACGCTTGTCAGGTAAAACCATATTTTTTAAACTTAACTTTTCCGGGAGTACAAAAATTGATGTCCGACTTTCTCTGGGGAGTGGGTTCTTTTTACATGAAAAATATTTTTTTTCATCAAATTGATGAAGATAGAAATTATGTTAAAATAATTTCAATTATGACTAAATAACACAGATATCATTGCTATAAAGTTACATCATACTAACTGACAGACGGACTTCGACGTTCATTAACGTCCATACTCCTTTAAGGAAATATCGCACCGACGCGACGTTCATTTACGTCCATACTCCCGGAAAGGTTAAGCCTTAGCATTCGTTAAGTCGCATCCATTCCACCGGAGACCACCGGAGAGGTCACATTTCTGCTCACGCCCGATTATTTTAAATAATGTGCATGGGTTATTTTTTATTTTAGAATATAAGTATGTAGAAAAAATAATTTTATAATTTTTTTAACTCCTTATCTTTCGATAATTCTTTTATTTTCAAAACTTTTTATTTATTTTGATGAAAAACTTATTTATTCAATGCAAAAACGGTGTCTTTAGAAAAACAATCAATTACATAAAATGTAACCTGGATTTAGAGAAAATTAAGTTGCGACTAAAGACAGATTTCAACCAACCATAGATGGCTCCCGTGAACTCAAACATAAAGCGTCTTTTTTCTCTATGGTATTCTCCTTCATAAAAATGAAGTTGTGTGTTCGAAATATAAAAATGTAAAAATTAAGTTAAAAATAATATAAAAATGTAAAGATTAAGATGTGTTGTCGAAATATAAAAATGTAAAAACAGCTCCTTAGTCGAAAAACCCAGAATTGTTAACAAGGATTTGGACACATCCAAAATATTGTGAAACACCAGTTTTCCTTAAGTACAAAAGTATGTTATGTACATCGTAATATACAATAAATAAATTTAAAAATCCTAAATTAAAATAGAAAAGTAAAATACAAATAAAATACAATTACAGTATTCGTAGTGTTCATAAAATTGTTATTTTATTTGGGATATTGTATGTATTTATGGTTTATAATTTTTATTTTCAGGGTGACAGCGGTGGTCCTTTGGTTTTGGAAGGAGCTCATGGAACAATGCAAATAATTGGTAAGATATTAATTTAACATGCATTTATATAGATCGTAATAAACGAAATATGGTGAATTTTATGACAATTTTTTTTTTTTAAAATAAAAATACATTTGTAATATAATTGGATTAGAATTTTTTTTTTTAAATAAACAAAATCATATTAACAGGGTTAATTTTTTTTCAGCATTATAGTTTTAAACTTTTGATCCTTTTCCTTAAAAATTATCATGAATTTATGTATTAATTTTAAATCAAACACAGATTTTTTGAGTCTACTAAGTTGTATTTTATTAACAAAAAACACATAAAAAATTATATTGTGACAATTTTTTCGCCTTGTTAGGGCATCATCAAACGAATGCCCTAACAATACGAAACAATTGTCACAATATAATTTTTTATGTGTTTTTTGTTAATAAAATACAACTTAGTAGACTCAAAAAATCTGTGTTTGATTTAAAATTAATACATAAATTAAAATGGAGTTCTACAAATTAAACGCCAAGTCAATAAATAAAAATAAAAAATAAAAAATAAAAAAATAAATATCATGAAAACCAAAAACACAATTGTGCAGGACAGGCATTTTGTAAAATTGTTTCCAGTTAAAAAAAATGAAAATATTATTAAATATATTGAAAGAAAACTATATGTGGAGGTCCTCAAAACCTCTACCAAAACGTTATATTTCCATTACAAATGATTTTAAGTAAAAAGGAATTTTAGCTTGTAAAATTGTTACGTTTTGGTGCGATTTAATGATTTCACATTGGTTTAGCACAGGATTGGTCAGGTTGTTGAAATTTTAATTAAGATTTCGATAGAATACAGTAAACAGAACAGATTTGCATTGAAAGGAACTTTTTGTGCAATATTGGAAATGTGACTTTTTGGTGAGGAACAACCTCCACATATAAGAAATGTATGAATAATTGGAAAACTTATGAGGTTTACGCTTCTTTGAATTCACAATTTAATAAGTATTAGCTTGATGTTAATTCATTTTTAATTAATGTTTTACATAGTAAATACCACTATTTCTTAAAATCTACTATGACACGTGTTTCGATGCATTCCGATTCAAATCAAAAAAATCCATTCGATGCAAATAGTGGAATTTACTATGTAAAACATTAATTGCATAATTTTTACAGGAAACTTTTCATGTGTAATATGTCTCAAGGACAAAAATAAATCATGTTAAAAGCATTTTTATAAATTACTTTTTATTTTTTCAGGAGTTGTATCCTGGGGGAGGGGCTGTGCCAGGCCAAACCTTCCTGGAGTATACACAAGAGTAGCAAGTTACCTTCCGTTCGTACATAGCATTATCGATAGTTCCTGTACGTTATGATAGAAAAATTATTCCTTGTACAAATATATAATATGTATATGTTTTACAAAATACTTAATGTAAATATATATATATATATATATATATATATATATATATATATATATATATATATATATATATATATATATATATATATATATATATATATATATTTTTTTTTTTTATATATTTTTTTTTTTATTTTATTTTTTTTTATATATATAAATTTACCATATTAACAGTATTTTTGCATGCATCAATAACACATCAAATGAAGTGTGCGTGTATTATGAACAACTACCCTTATGGGGGATATAAATGTAATGTTAAATTAACACCTGTAAAATATAAAGTCCGTTATAATAAGTTATTTGGGTCAGTTAGTTAAATAAGACAATATTAATATTATTTATTTTATCAGACACTGGATTATTCGCCCTACTGATAAAATGTCAATATTATAGGTGCCTCAAATTGATAGAAAACATCTTTCGTTTTTTTATATGAAAGAAGATGGAATTCTGAGCAACCAAGTGCTTACGACCTGGCTTAGCGATGCCAGGTCCTAAGCCCTGGAATGTTAAGACGCCTATCTTATTTTATTTAAAAAGATCGATAGTTGCTTTTTATCAAGTTGGGACACCTATAAAATTAAATATTATATTAGTTACGTTAACATTAAAATTATCAGTATTGACTTATATTGATTAGATATTTAACAAAACTGTCAGAATTCACAGTTAGAAAAACATTCATAATTCTATCATATTATAATTCATTATTAATTTTGGAACATTTTTCTACACCCAATGGTGTACAGGGCACAGCATCATATAGAAAAAACTATTTGTTTTGTAACTCAGATCGTTAACTACTGAAGACAAGACGAAAACCAGCCAATGATAGATCGGATGCCCTGTAAATATTCCAACTTCCATATTTATCTTAGTAGAAATATTAATAAAAAATATTTATACTTATTTATTATTTTAAAATAGTAGTTAAACCATTTTCGAATTCGATTTCTGACCATTTATGAATAACTGTTAAGCTACTAACCAAATGAACTTGTGTAAAACCGATAACAAAATATATAAAAATATTTAGTTTGATATTAATTAGTTACTATATATATATATATATATATATATATATATATATATATATATATATATATATATATATATATATATATATATATATATATATATATATATATATATATATATATATATATATATATATATATATATATATATATATATATATATATATATATATATATATATATATATATATATATATATATATATATATATATATATATATATATATATATATATATATATATATATATATATATAATTGAACCACCGATTACAATTCAAAGAATTGTTTGTTATGTATTGTACTTAAATAGGTTAGTCAGTATTTATTTATTACTAAAATTAAGTTTTAAAATGATTAAATTAAATTAATAAAATGTTGCAATCTATGTCAGTGTGGTCAAAAAACCATTATTTTTAAAGAAAAACTGTCCCAGGTAAAAAAAAAAACACCTGTCAAGAAGCATGCCATCCGCCATGAGTAATATTTAGTGTGTTTCTGTTACGTTCAACAGATGGCGCTGTCATTATGATCAAGTTAATTGTTTTTGTTGTCATTTGCTAATTCTTGTTTATATATATAAAACCCTTATCCGCACCCCAATGGTGCATAGGGCACTGCGTCATATAAACGCAGTGTTATCTTGATCGTTTACACATGAAGGAAAGGTGATCAGCCCTCCGCTTCAGGTACCAGTCCAGGGTAATATTGAATAAATATGACAGTGAAAAAATCACTTATATTTATTTTACCCCCCTTGGGAATCGAACCCGGGACCTCCAGAACGGTAGCCGAGCGTGCTGACCATTACACTACGGAGGCGGGCATTCTTATTTATACAGATAAATAAAAACACGCCGCTATTCGCATGCAATATTGCGTCAAAATTTCAAAGCAATCGGTAAATTACTCGAGGAGACTTGAGTTTTTAACAATCTAACGTCGACATTTTTATTTATTTGCAAATATTGTATTTTCATTAGTTAGTATAATTTTAAATACTTTATCTTATACTAATGTTTTTATATGAAAATATTGTAATTTTATATGTTATTGTTTAATGTAATATGCCAATATGTTGCCAGTAGACTTTGTTTGAATTCAAAGTACTAGTCATTTATATTAGATTAATTATCAATTTATTTTATAAATTATGATTGTTGTAACTAAGCGATAATAAAAAAATTTAAAAAAATATTTTTTATTTTCCCAAAAAAACAAAATAGGGTTGTTAAATGAAACGGTAATATTTTTTCCATTTAACTTACTTAATACTTACGAGTTCGGGTACCAAACCCCGAGTGCCTTACCTGATGCTGATATTCTATGTTTTTCTATCTTTCTTCTTACATTCCTTCTCTATTTCCTTTTTTTATAAAAAAAACGCAGACTGATCACTTCACATGATCACCGTTTGAAATTAACAGGCGCCGTGGCATAGTTGAGTAAACCCTCAACTGAGAAACTGGCGTCGCAGGTTCGATTCCCGCCAATTGCAAAATAAGTTCAAGAACTTTTTTTTTTAGTAGTCTGGGTGTACGTGATTTATTTCTCACATCTAACTTCCCTATCCTTACTACCCACAAAAAAACCTTAAAAGTAGAGGCTTAGCGGTTTTTTTGAGGTCAAGCCAAGTATTCAAGTATTTTGAGGTCAGGTCAAGTATTCCTAAAAAATATTGTCGTTAAAATGCGGTGCCTTATAAACCACTTAGAAGAGGATTGGGCCAAAAGAAAAAGTGACATTCTACTGATTAGATAATTCTAAGATGGACCTACTGAAATAAATCTTCTCTTCGTTATGTAAATATTTAAAAAAAAAGCATTTGACCAGTTGGCAAAGGAACAGAGGAAGGCCGAGGAAAACATGGCATGATCGGGTGTGTCAAATACTTGAAAACCGAATAATCGGCGGATGTGTATGTGGAGATTTAGGAATGTGGGAGAGGCAAAGAATATTTGCTAAGACAGAGTAGTGTGGCGTTCTATTGTCTCCACCTACTCCTGTAGGGAAGCGGTGGGGTGGTAAGGTAGAAAGATAACATTTAAACAATTTAAACCGACTAATTTTGAAATAATTTTACACAAATATATAAAAATATTCAAATACTCACAGTATATTCATAAAAAAATATCTTGTATTTCTCAAAATGACAAAAATTGGTTCAAAAGCAGAAATATGAAATAACAAAATATTGAAATGAAACAATTTAAGATAAATATTCGTTAAGCTTACAATTTTGTAAAAGCCTTTGAATTTTGTCAAATTGTTTAAACGATTTCCCAATAGATGTCGCTAATTTTGAGAATAAATAATATAATTACAAAAAACACTTTGAAATTGAGAATAATCATATCACTTTTGATAGATAGGTACTTTAATTTTTTTTAATAGAATGGCGTTGCACGTGTAATACAATGCATTTGCCAATAGATACTTTAATTAGAATATAAAAATGCTACAAAAATATTAAGACGTTTTAGAAAATAAATACATTTTTACTACAAAACGGAAAGCCTGATATGTTACGATCGAATAATTAATCGAGATATTATTTACAATTATAAAAATATGTACAAAAGATAAATAAATGTTATAAATAATAATAGATTTTTTATTATTTGTGTCTCCTACTTTCAAAATCCGCCAGATACAATTTTATGAGATTTTATAATAAATACTTTTTCGGATTGTCAATTGTGGGTTTTATTGTTTAAAATATTTATATACATGAAAACCTTGCTAAAAAATACATAAAAACAGCGTTGCATTTCAAATTCCGATATATTAATGGAACTTGCCTTCTGACCCATATCGGCTAATCAGAGAGCGGGGATAGGTAAAAATTAAGATGACGTCATTATCGGTTTGTGTCTCTTGTTTTTTTTTAATACTGAAAAAAATTACAAATAAATGGGGAAATTCTCTATGTCATTATATTTTATCGAAAGATACCTTTTATCTTAAGTTATCCGGAGTGCATTTTTTGTAAAATCGACTTACATGGATTTGGCAGATTTTGAAAGTAGGGGACACATTTGTTTGATTAGATATAAACATCCATGGAGTCCTGATTCCAACCCTAATACATGAAAAGGAAGCGTGGAATTAGAAATAAAAGGATGAAAGTAGACTGAATGCAATCGAAATGCGATATCTCAGACAAATGTGGGGCAAAACAATGTGTGATAGATGTTTGAGATTGAATGCCATAAGAAATTAATGCAAGGCATTATGGAACATAATGAGAGTATGAATGTTTGTATGAATGCATGAACATATCGCTCACTCTTTTCAACAACGTCATAAAATTAAATTAAATTAATCATTTATAGAATTAAACAACTTTGTTTTAACCACTTTTTTATTATTAGTACACTTTAACCTACCGGTTTCGACAAGAACCTTGTCATCATCAGGGTTCATTAAATTCTAAAATATTAAAATACTCATAATTAATAAAATTCCCTTACCAAAAACTTCCACACACTCCGTAAAAAATCCTAAATTTTATTTATAGTTATTTAATGAAACCGGTAGGTTAAAGTGTAAAAATAATAAAAAAGTGCTTAAAACAAAGTTGTTTAATTTTATAAAGTTTATAAAATGTGCCACAAAGTATCTGTGAAAAACATTAATTAATAAATTAAACAACTTACTAGCTTCATTTAAAAAAAAATTATGCTTATAATTTGAGGTAAGATGAGCAAATCCAGATTCAGGAACATAGATTTAGTCACTCTCGAAATACTGTGAATATTGGCTAATATTAGCCGTGAATTTCTTGAGAGAAAGCGCTTAAATAACGCACCAAAATAGTACATTATTACTACCTCTTACCATTCCCTTGACCACAGTGCTTGGCATTTTCGTTTATGGTGCAGCTATGTATCATACGATTTAGCTCCGGTTTCGTTAATTTGATAATAATAATCGGGTATCCGACTTTCTCTTACTTATTTTGGTCTTATTTACAAACCGTAAACCCTCCACAAACTGGTAAACTGTAAAAGAGGCAAGCTTAATGAAGGCTCTCGGGAGGCATGCGAAGTATGATACATGACCAAGCCAATTACATCAATGTTCTGGCGACATTGCGTTCATGGGTGTATATTTTTGGCAAATTTACAATATTTGTCAATAAACACAAACTTGTTTTATTTACATCCATAAAGTTTTTAATTTTCCCTCAGATTTGGACCCATAATGTTGTAAATAAAGAACTGGAAAATTGAATTGATTTTTTATAGGCCTCCACCGTTTGCGAGTGATTTTGGCTCGTACAAACGAACTACATTTTAATTAATGTTTCACTTAGTAAATACCACTATTTCTTAAAATCTATTGTGACACGTGTTTCGATGCATCCCGCATCATTTTCAAACACCGATGATGCGGAATGCATCGAAACACGTGTCACAGTAGATTTTAAGAAATAGTGGTATTTACTAAGTAAAACATTGATTAAAAATGGATAGATTTTACCACAAAGTGACTGCCGAATAAATTAATGAAAGAACTACATTTTAATAATAGAAAAGAATAAAAGAGGTGATTGTTGAGTATTCATCAATTGCTTTGAAATTTTGTCGCAACGTTGCATTTTATTTGTTATATATTTATGTTTTTATCCGCCTCCGTAGTGTAATGGTCAGCACGCTCGGCTACCGTTCTGGAGGTCCCGGGTTCGATTCCCAGGGGGGTTCAAATAAATAAAAGTGATTTTTTCACTCTAATATTTATTCAATATTACCCTGGACTGGCACCTGAAGCGGAGGGCTGATCACCTTTCCTTCGTGTTAACGATCATGATAACACTGTGTTTATATATTGCAGTGCCCTATGCACCATTGGGGTGCGGATAAGGGTTTGAATTGAATATATATGTTTTCATCTGTGACAGGCAAAATCATGCTTTTTTGAAATACGACAAAACTATGTATGATCGATGTTCGAATGGTGAAATAAGAAAAGAATGCAAGGGAAGACTATCTAGTGATATTAATTGGTGATATCAACATTATTTGCTGGACTCTAAAGAAACCGCTGTTTTAACATATGAGAATATGATGGCATCACATGGTATGACAAGGTGCATAAATGATACAACTAGGGAAGCTGTCATAAACAGATCACGACTAGCTCGTGTTAGGACCATATTTATGTGCGTGATAGGGAGTGCGTACTACTGCAAGCTTGTGTTCTGAAGTGCGCTATTGCTGACCACTATATGACTGCTCGGCTGTCCAAACTCAAAACACAGTAAAGGACATTTTTTTGTAGTGCGTTATTTTTGCATTTTTGGACTAAGAAGATTCTACTTAGTCCAAAAATGCAAAAAAACGTACTACAAAAAATGTCTTTTACTGTGTTTTAAGTTTGGACAGCCGTGCTGTCTCCATCGTTCCGTTGGAACAAAGGCAAAATAAAGAAATGGGTGAATGATCAAGAGTTAATTTTATAAAAATTGTAAAATGTTTATATTCTTAAATTTTCTCTCTTTTTTGTGTGTATATTAGGTTAAAATGGTTAAAAACAATAAAAAATGTATTCGAAAAGGACTTCACCGACAAGACACACAAGCTGGCTTAGTGGGTCTCTGCAAAAATTGTTTTAAATATGTCTAAAATTTAAATAAATGTATACAATTAAAAAAAAAAGAGAGGATTGTGAACGAGGCGAATATTGTGGACGAGGTGAAGATTGTTTGCGAAGACGCATTGGTGTGGCATTCGATTCTTTCTGCCTACCCCCGAGGAAGCGGCGTGAAGGTCATAAATTTAGTTGGTTACTTACTTCTTCTTCTTACACTGCGTTTACTTTGGAAGATATTTTACACATTTTAACTAAATAAACATTGTTCACTTTACACCATGGGTGGCCAACCTTTTCAGCAGCCGGGCCAGATTTTAGAAATGAGATTTCCTACCGGGCCGTAAAAAAATCTTTTATTACTTAAAGCAAACAAGAAATACACCGTTTTTTTACTAAGATATGATAAACATGGGAATACATATTTATTAGATAAGAGTTAGGCGATACAAAGAAAAAAATAATAAAAGTAAACAAAATATAATGAATTTGAATGAAACGTCTGTTTTGTTTGTCAGAAGTAAGTGCGTCAATGTTGATAACGATTGATGTTGTTGCTACACGCAAACAGTTTTACAAATAATCATCAGTGATTCTTGTTCACATTTGAAATTACATATGCTTTATTCGACTAATTACATATGCTTTGTCCGCCTCCGTAGTGCAATGGTCAGCACGCTCGGTTACCGTTCCGGAGGTCCCGGGTTCGATTCCCAAGGGGGGTAAAATAAGTATAAGTGATTTTTTCACTGTAATATTTATTCAATATTACCATGGACTGGTACTTGAAGCGGAGGGCTGATCACCTTTCCTTCATGTGTAAACGATCAAGATAACACTGCGTTAATAATAATAATAATAATAATAATTTTGGATGATTTATATAGCGCCATTTTCGTAAAAAAACTACCTCAAGGGCGCTTACACAGGTATGGATTATGATATGAAAATGATAATGAGAGAAAATTAAAAAAAAATATATAAGTGACACAGTGCCCTATGCACCATTGGGGTGCGGATAAGGGCTTTATTATATTATTATTCGACTAAAAAGCGGTTCACAAGTGTACTTACGTGGAAACACTTGTTTCCAAATAAGAAAATTATTGACAGACCATGTTTGTAAAATGCAGGATATTTTTCCTTGTCCAAATATATTTTGTAAAAACAAAAAAATTGTCAGAGATACTTCCATATCGCTCACTCCTTTCAAGAACGTCATAAATCAAAATACTTGATTTTTCAGGAGAACGTTTTCAAAGTTAAAAAATATAATAGAATGTATTAAAAATAAATATCAACCCACTTACTGAACTTTTTACTGTGCAACAGATCTTTTTAGGTAAAACCTGAAATTTTTTTCTCCATTTGAAAAATATTTAGTATGCTTAAAAAAATAGTTAAACAACACCTTTTCTTCAAAATGCAAAAACAACACTTTCTGCCCTGTAGCGGGTAAATATCATGTTAAAATTATGCCTCTTTTGCTGGGATATAGTACATTTCCTGAGCATTCCGAAAACATGCATAACTGAAAATTGTCAATTTTTGATTTATGACGTTCTTGAAAGGAGTGAGCGATATATGGAATATGATACGAACTACGCACGATGGAATGTTCTTTTGGTGGTTTTATGTACACTAAAAGAAAAAAAATGTGTGATATGCTCCACGGGCCGCACACGGGCCGCGGGTTGGCCACCCATGCATTACATGATTAAATATTTACCATATTTTCAACTGTCCATAGAGACTTCTCGTTTACAATAGAAATAACGCATTTACATAATAAAAGGCGGAGTTTTTTTATTTTTTCTTCTTCGAGCTATTATTCATAATTTGACAATTTGTGCCATTATAAATGTGCCAAGCCTCTTTGGAGAATGATGTATACTTGTATTATTTTTAAATATTACTGCGTCGTACTATATCTGTCGTATATACTGATCTCACTCTACCATATCCTGATTTCTACTAATTCTACTAAAAATATATCTAACTAACTAACTAACCATCACGCCGCTTCCCCGCAGGGGTAGGCAGAGAGAATAGAGCGCCACACCACTCTGTCCTTGCAAACATTCTTCGCCTCTTCCACGTTCATGCATCTCCTCATGCATACCCGCCGATTGTTACGACTCCTAACCTGACCACTTTCAAGTATTTGGCATACCTGATCGTGCCATGTTTTTCTCGGTCTTCCTCTGCTTCTTTTCCCGCTAACATTCGCCTCATAAATTTGTTTTTAAAAATAAATCAATAAATAATTATAGTAACTCTAGATAACTAAACATTCGTCCACGCGACGACGCCCTTCTCCGAACGCCGTCTGCACTTACTTGCCTGCACCCCTCACCCGCCAGGACTAGTGATTTATTGTTTAATGTCTCTTACATTCATTCCTAATAAAACAAAATTTTGTGTCGTGTAACCAGTTACTATTTTTAATTCATACTTTTGAGTATTTTCTCGTTTTTAATTGCGTAGTCCGCCTGACGAACGTTTAGTTACTATGTATCTACAAATATAGTTTAGTTATCTAGGGTTAAATGAATTATTAATACAAAGAAAGACCAAGCTAAACTGGCAGTACACAATGGAGTTCTGGTTCCAACCCTTATGTATGGAAGCGAAGCATGGAGTTGGCAAAAGAAGGATGAAAGCAGACTGAATGCAGTCGAAATGCGATCCCTCAGACGAATGTGTGGCAAAACGATGTTTGATAGATGTTCGAATGATGAAATAAGGAAAGAATGTAAGGCTGAGATAGCATTATCGATAAAATTAAGAAAGGTGTGTTGAGATGGTTTGGACATGTGGAGCGTATGAGTGAAGAAAGCACGGTTAAATAAATTTATGAGGCGAATGTAGTTGGAAAAAGAAGCAGAGGACGACCGAGGAAAACTTGGCACAATCAGGTATGTCAAATACTTGAAAGCGGCCGGGTCAGGAGTCGTAATAATCGTCGGGTATGTATGAGGAGATGCATGAATGTAGAAGAGGCAAAGAATGTTTGCAAGGACAGTGTGGTGTGGCGTTCGATTCTCTCTGCCTACCCCTGCGGGGAAGCGGCGTGATGGTTAGTTAGTTAGTTAGTTAAAGAAAGACCGAGAAAAACATGATCAAGTATTGCGAATACTTGGGGTTCAATTCTCTCTGTCTATCTCTGTGAAAGCGGCGTGTTAATTACTTAGTTTTTTTACTAAGAAACCAAACGATTTTTTTTTTCTTTCTAGAAAATAATAATTTTAATAATTTAGATTATATTCTATTCATTATTTTTTCATTGTACGCTTATATACAATTTAAATTTACAGTAATGTGTCCACATTGGGTATTCCCATGCCAAGGGCAGTAAAACAGTGTTTTTAAAAATATTTGGAATATGGCTATACATTCCATGAAAATTTTTACCGCATTTTTTTTAAATAATGGGGTCTCAAAAACCTAGCTTGGTTTGGAAATTATTATAACAATAGTCTTTTCATTGGTACGTAAGTAGGTCCACCTCCGTAGTGTAATGGTCAGCACGCTCGGCTACCATACTGGAGGTCCCGGGTTCGATTCCCAGGGGGGGTCAAATAAATATTAGTGATTTATTCACAGTAATATTTATTCAATATAACCCTGGACTGGTACCTGAAGCGGAGGGCTGATCACCTTTCTTTCATGTGTTAATGATCAAGATTACACTGCGTTTATATGATGCAGTGCCCTGTGCACCATAGGGTGCAGATAAGGGTTTTATTGACGTAAGTAGGTACAAGTTTTATAGTACAGTACCTATTTTAATTGTAATTTTAGAACGAACTCCATCGTATTTGATTTCAAATCGAAAACAAAATATTAAAAATGAAAAATGCTCACAATTGTCAAAGAGAATATCATTTCCTCGCAAAATTTTCTGTGAAGTGCATATATATTATTAAAAAATCGGAAAATGTCCAGCACCAACGAGGCTTCTTCAAAGGAAACTGTCAAAACTAAGAAAACACGTCGAGAAACAAAGGATAGGAATCTAAGGGGAACGAGAAGTCAAAGGGTTTCCAAAAAATCAGTTCGCAGAAAGGAAATGCCCAGGAAAAAGGAAAGCAGGGTGGAAAGAAGAAGTAGGAGAAAGGATCAAAGGAATAGTAACATGTCCGAAGTTTGCCCAATGCATGGCAGGAAGCACGAGAAGAAACAATGATGAAATGCAATCAAATACTTATCTTGTTTTGTTCTTTAATTTGTATATTGATACCTGTTTTCAGTGTGTTATTTTCTTTTTACAATTATATCATTTCTTAGTCTCAAATCTGTGTTTCATTTCTTTAAGTTATAGAGAATTTATCTAAATCTGCGCATGAATTGTATGATGCTCCTTGCATCTTTTTGGTGCTCCTCTATGGGGTTGAAAGCTGGTCGATAGCTACTACAAACAAAATTAAAGCATTTCATTAATTGATTCGGCAGTCACTTTGTGAGTAAAATCTATCCATTTTTAATTAATGTTTTACTTAGTAAATACCACTATTTCTTAAAATCTACTGTGACACGTGTTTCGATGCATTCCGCATCATTTTCACATACGGTGTTTGAAAATGATGCGGAATGCATCGAAACACATGTCACAGTAGATTTTAAGAAATAGTGGTATTTAATAAGTAAAACATTAATTGAAAATTAAAGCAATCCAAATGCTCAAAGAATGATTAAAGAAAACACTTGTTTTTTACCACTTGAGTTTTATTATAGACTACATGTTTCAGAAGTTAAACTTCCATCATTCAGGTCTGTATAATAACTAAAATATAAAATATAAAATTGTTCAATAAATAAGGAGAGGGGAAAGTAAAGGGAAAGGGCTAGTCAAGGGGCGGAGTTTGAAAACAAAGGAAAAATGGAAAGCAACGGTGAAGAATTTTGAAACAATATATTATTTAATAAATTATTAATTTCATTGTAACATGTCTTATCACAAAGTTAATGCCGAAACAATAACAATAATGCTCAAAGAATGATGAAAAAAATACACTTATCACGCTGCTTCCCAGCAGGGACAGGCAGAGAGAATAGAATGTCAAACCACTCTGTCTTTGCAAATATTCTTTGTTTCTCACACATACATCTCCTCATACATGCCCGACGATTATACCGACTTCTGACCTGACCATTTTCAAGTATTCAAAATACTTGACCATGCTAAATTTTTCTCAGTCTTCCTTGCTTCCATTACTAACTACATTTGCCTCGTAAAAATGTTTTACTACTATTTTTCCACTCATTCGATTCACGTACCCAAACCATCTCAAGACACCTTTCTTAATGATATCTATAATGCTTATCTCAGTCTTGCATTCTTCCCTTATGTATCGCCATTCGAACATCTATCATACATCGTTTAGTAGATTCCTTCTTTAACCAACTGTATGCTTCACTTCAAAATTACAATACGAACAATCAATCTGGGTTGTGTCGGGAGTCGGAATTATCGACGGGTATCGAGGAGATGAGTAAAGGAAGAGGTAAATATTGTTTGTAAAGACATATTCGGCTGTCCAAACTCAAAACACAGTAAGGGCCATTTTTTTGCAATAGGTTTTTTTTTTGCATTTTTGCAAGTAGAATCTACTTAGTCCAAAAATGCAAAAAAAAACGTATTACAAAAAAATGTCCCTTACTGTGTTTTGAGTTTGGACAGCCGTATTGGTGCGGCGTTCTATTTCATGAATTATGTAAACAAAAATATGTACTTCTTCTTCAAACCTTTATCCGCATACAATGGTGCATAGGGCACTACATCATTTAAACGCTTATGAAGGAAAGGTGATCAGCCCTATGCTTCAGGTACCAGTCCAGGGTAATATTGAATAAATATTAGAATTAAAAAATCACTCATATTTATTATTCCTCTCCCTAGGAATCGAACCCGGGACGTCCATAATGGTAGCCAAGCGTGCTGACCATTACACTACGGAGGCGGACAATATATATGAATAGATAAATTGGTTTTTCACCGTAAACCCGTGGATTTGCAATAGTTAATCGGTTCGAATTAGTCTTATTTTCGCCGTGTTGGAATGCAGTGTTCAAAATGTGAAATTTGTGTATTTCGACTCTTACGAAACGATCCGATAGAACCGTCGGCGGTGGAGGGGCAATTGGGAAACACGAGAGGGGACCACACTTTCATTGCCACTCGTAGAAAGGTCCCCCTCAGTCAGCTGCTAGCCTTCGAACTTACTGAAAGTGAAAAGAGTGAAAGTGAAAGAGTCGCAGTGAAAGACAAACAATACAATTAACGAGCCAATATTTAAACAAAATCGGCCAAAACCACTTAACGGAAACATACTAAATAAACCAACGAAATTAACAAGAATTTCTTATATGTTTTAAAAGAAACATTCCCAAACACATTCCGGTACATTAAAAAAAATACAAAATATAAATTTCACTTACACTTGATTCAAATGATTGAGGTTCTGTCAACGTCTAAATTAAAGTAATATTAAAATAGTGCAAGGATAACTTAATTAAACATTATTTAAACATGACTCGTTAAATTTTAATAATAAAAAAACGGTTCAAGAATTAAAAATATTTCCCAAATTAACACACTGAAATTTCATACCCCATATTGTTTATATAAATATATCTTTCGAGTTATATTGAAGTTCGTTCGATGATCTTGTTGAATTGAGTGATTATTGACATTATCGAGTTTGGGGAAAAGACAATTTATTACATCATGAACCGATGGATATTTTTTTTGGCAACAGTTGCACTATTTCCATATTGCGCACATTCGTTGGTAAGTTATACCTGATTCTATTTTTTATTATTTGCCAAGGATTTTAAAATTTATTATATTTATTTATTTACTCTAAGAACACATATACATTTTTCTATAAATACACCGGACAAGGTGCTATTTAAAATTTATAGGGAAATACGAATGAAAATTAAAACGTAAATATGTATATCACATATTTAATGACAGAAAATGAAAATCAAAAAAATCTCCTCGAATCTCATAAACTTACACATAATTAAAAAATATTTACAACATTTTGAGTGTGTCCAAATACTTGTTCGCAAAATCTGGATTATCTCCAATTACAGGAGTTATTTTCATATTATTTTATGACATCTCGACTACGACATGGATTAGCTTTGTATTTGAAAAGTATTTGGTTTTTGTTTTTAGTATTTTAAATAACTAGTTACCTTATTTTTTGACATCTCATCAAAGATGAAGAAGAATATGGAAGTCTGGGCATTTACGGGGCTGACGACCGTCATAGGCTGGTTTAAGTGATCACTTTACACACGTGTAACATTCACCAATTCTACCCATTATTGACAACCAAACTACTAAAATTCTTGGAAGTTCTATATATATGAACCAATTTAGAAACCTTGTTCTTGAATCACTAGAACTTCACTATAGATATCTTTTGGTGAGATGTAAAGAAGCTTTTTATTAAGCAGAAACTCTTATATTAGTAATAATAGGTAGAATTGGTGTATGTTACACGTGTGTAAAGGGATCACTTAAACCAGCCTATGACGATCGTCAGCCCCGTAAATGCCCAGACTTCCATATTCTTCTTCATCTTTGAGGAGATGTCAAAAATAATATAAAAAATATTTCATTACAAAAATATTAAAACGCAAAATTTATGTGTGTGTATTTATTATGTTTGTTTAAATGTGTTTATATCTACATAGTTCATTGGTATTTCTTTTAATTTTATGTCATGTTTGTTCATGTTTTAAAATGTATATGCCATATGATCCTACGAATCCTGTAAACTTCACCTCAAGGCTTGGAATAAATAAATAAATAAGTAATGATTAAAGAAAACACTTCGTTTTTTACCACTTGAGTTTTATTATAGACTACATGTTTCAGAAGTTAAACTTCCATCATTCAGGTTTGTATAGTAATGTATAAGTGGTAAAAAACGAAGTGTTTTCTTTAATCATTGTAACATGTCTTACCACAAAGTTAATGCCGAAACAATAAATAAAATAAATAAGTAAATTAATAACAAAAGTTGTAAGTTAATGCAATAAAAAAAAAATTATAATAATAATAATAATAAACGTAAAATATAAACTTTGTCCGCCTTCGTAGTGGAATGATCAGCACGCTCGGCTACCGTTCTGGAGGTCCCGGGTTCGATTCACAAGGGGGGTAAAAATAAATATAAGTGATTTTTTCACTGTAATATTTATTCAATATTACCATGGACTGGTACCTGAAGCGGAGGGCTGATCACCTTTCCTTCATAAGTAAAACGATCATGATAACACCGCGTTTATAAGACACAGTGCCCTATGCACCATTGGGGTTATTATTATTATTATTATTATAAAATATAAACTAAGATGCTCAGTTAGTCGGAATAACTTATGGCCGGTGATTTTGCTTCTCTTGGCCTGAATGGCCTACCTCTATTGACCCAAAACACCCAAAAGGTTAACCTTTATTGATCCGAAAGGCTTTTCTGTTTAAAGAGACAGAGGTCCAACAGAAAAATAAACAAAGCTTAAAATGTTCCGATCAAAATAAATTGTTTTATAAAATAAAGCAACAATCCAATTCACGGGCGAAGCAGGGCATAGGAAAAAAAGAATTGTACAGTAAATATATTTTTGTATGATTTTTCATATATAAGCTCCTTAAAAAATATAGAATCGTCAGTTGTATACATATTTAAATTTCTCTTTCCAATTAGCGTTTTATCATTAATGCTTTTAAAAATATACTTCTTAAATACGACGCGCCTACGAAAATGTTCCTTAGTTGTATAAAAATTAGCATATATAAATAAAGAGAATAGGACGTTATTTTCTCTTTTCTTTTATTTATACAAAGTTGTAGAAGTAGTCTCTTGAAAATTGGGCCTAAATGAAAATGACACATACAACAATCGTTATAATAATACTATGAAATTAAATTACAAAGCGGTTTCTATAAAATAACAGTCATTGTTTATTTTGATGTACAAATAAAAACATCTATTTCTTAAAGTCCGCCTCGGTAGTGTAACGGTCAGCGCGCTCGGCTACCGTTCTGGAGGTCCCGGGTTTGAATCCCGAGGAGGGTAAAATAAATATAGGTGATTTTTTCACTGTCATATTTATTCAATATTACCCTGGACTGGTACCTGAAGCGGAGGGCTGATCACCTTTCCTTCATGTGTAAACGATCAAGATAACACAGCGTTTATATGACGCAGTGCCCTATGCACCATTGGGGTGCGGATAAGGGTTTTATTATTTATTATTATTCTTAAATTAATTTTGGTATCCGATTGTTAAAAAAGGGAAATTCATATTCCTGTTTTATTGAAAATCGTAAATAATATAGTTAAATTATTGTATGAGTAATATTTTAAACGTATTGAAAATAATACCGTATTTTCACGTTGTTAAATATTTAGAAAAAACATTTAAAAAATCAAACAACTTGTATAAAAGGGTTTTGTGACATATGTGGTTTTTATCCCAAAGTTTTTCAATGTCATTGATCAGTTATAAAGGAATTTTACCCAGCATAAGATAAATTGCATCATATTTTGTATTTTAAGCAGTATTAACATTTTGTTATGGTAATATAATATTCATTTTATCATTCATCGTTTACTTTTTGTGATACCACTTAAAAACTCGACTTTATGACTTCCGGTTTTAGAATAACCATTCCCCCATCAGGTAAACTATGGTCTACAATTCGTTTTAATAATAATAATAATAATAAAGAATATAATTCAAATACTACACTCCGCGGAAAAAAAGGAAACATTATTTGAAGGAAGAAGGTTTTGAATTTATAATTTAATATATTTTTTATTGTAAGGACTCCTACATACAACTTCCTAGAATTTAGACAGTATGAATGTTCAATTATGGACAGAATGATGAATGTCACAACGTACATAGTAACAAATCTACAACAGATTGTAACCAAGTCAATAACACATCTTTGCCCCTGTGAATATATTTAGATTTCCATATATTTTCATAAACAGATGCTTTATCTTTGTTGGGATATATGATACATCTTGATTTATATATCTCAGGAGTTAAATTCAGAAATTTAATTAATTGATTCGACAGTCACTTTGTGGTATTATTTTTTTATTTACGTTTAAATTGGAAAATACCACTTTATCCTAAAATCCACACAATGAAACACAGTAATGGTAAATGATGCGGAATGGATCGAAACACATGTCACAATAGTGGTATTTGTTTAGCAAGTAAAACGTAAATTAAAAATGGATTAATTCAGTTTTTGAGTATAATCAAAAAAATAAAACATGGCAATAATTGTGTTATTAGATTACCTTCAACTAATTTGCATCATTTCTCGATAAATTACATTTTATAAGTTTTCCTAAAAGCCATTAAAATTATGAGTAATGAGTTTTCTGACGTGGTTAGCGATCGGAGAAATTGCGCAATTACTTTCGACTTGCAACAGAAGTATCTAGTTACCAGTTTCACGATCAAGATCAACTTCGAGGTAAACACTTGAATGAACTTGAGGAAAATTACATTATTACAGTTATATAAAGACAGTTATATCTCGAGAGAGTGGTTCCACTGTAGCAACACGTTTAGAGCAGCTAAAGACATAGTAAAAATTGGAATGAAAATTCTTAACCTTCAGTGTGGATAAGCGTAATATCGTGAAGTTATAAAATTATATCGAAATATTTATGGTAATGGAATCGTTAAATGATTAAACTAGATGATAAAGAAGCTAAGATTACACACACATACACTCTCACTCTTTTTAATTATATTTTTATTTTTGTTTTTATCTCTTAATGTTTTTAATAGTTATACATGTGGAATTGTTTAATTGGCTTAATTTTATTAATGTAACTATTTTTATAAATGTAATGTAATGTTTATTATTGTTACAATGATTAAAGAAATCACTTCGTTTTTTACCACTTGAGTTTTATTATAAACTACATGTTTCAGAAGTTAAACTTCCATCATTCAGGTCTGTATAATAACTAAAATATAAAATATAAAATTGTTCTATAAATAAGGAGAATATAATTACTAACTTTCCCCTCTCCTTATTTATAGAACAATTTCATATTTTATATTTTAGTTACTATACAGACCTGAATGATGGAAGTTTAACTTCTGAAACATGTAGTTTATAATAAAACTCAAGTGGTAAAAAACGAAGTGTTTTCTTTAATCATTGTAACATGTCTTACCACAAAGTTAATGCCGAAACAATAAATAATTTATTATTGTTAATATAACTTTTTTTTATTATATACTTTTTTAAATGCAAAGCTGTACAATTCCCGAACAAATAAATAAAAAAGATAAATTGATTCGGCAGTCACTTTGGGGTAATATCTATCCATTGCTAATATTAATTTTACTTGGTAAAATAGCACAATTACCACAAAAGAGTAATTATTATCAAAAACAGATCATAAATCTTGGGGTTTCATTTAATTTAGTGATAATCTTAGGGTGAAGACTGACT
This sequence comes from Brachycentrus maculatus, assembly GCF_059751285.1. Taxonomy (NCBI): domain Eukaryota; kingdom Metazoa; phylum Arthropoda; class Insecta; order Trichoptera; family Brachycentridae; genus Brachycentrus; species Brachycentrus maculatus. Next base: position 2,249,516 of record NW_028280819.1, read on the forward strand.
GGAGCCATTTCGTCGTAACCTAACACGTTACGATGCGAGCATTCGTATATAATTATAGTCAGTACAGCGAGCCGAGCGCTCCATCCATAGTTTCTGATGCTCGCTGATGCTCGCCGCGAGCGATGTTACGACGTTACGTTACGACGAAATGCTCCGGTCAGTCTTCACCCTTAAACATAACTTCAAACTATTGTGTATTGTTCATAAATACCCTCAGTATATGAAATCATAGTCCTCAAAAAATCAATTTGTTTAATTATTTCATTGATTGATTCGACAGTCACATTGTGGTAATATAAATCCATTGTCAATATAAATTTTACATTTTACATTTGACGTAATTGATTTTTTTTCGTAAAACATTGTTTTTGAATTGAAAAAATATATTTTTCTTTATAATTATATGGTTTTTAAGAAGAAAAGAGATAACGAAAGGTAAGGAGTTAAATAAAACAATATATTTTCTATAGGTTTTTTCTTTCAAAATGACGTATGATGTACCCGGCTACCGTACCCGTCACACGTCACAATCTTTATTCAGAGTACCTGTCCTTCGAACTAATTATACGCGGAGTTCACCTTTGTTTGGATTGGCTAGTGAGTACAACTCATGTTTTAGCCAATCTGACATTTTCAATTGCCGAAAATCTGTGTTGAAAAGTCGAATGGTGAGCATATTGTCCTCTCAGGATCTTTAAAAACTATGCTTCTCAGCATTGTATGTATGTCCCTACTAGAATCAACATCACACACACACACACACACACACACACACACACACACACACACACACATTCATTCATTTGCTAGATCTAAACTAAATATTTTGTACTAATCTTTATGTTTCTGTGGTCAACTGTAATTGGCTTGTTTAATGTATACCTTTTAACTGTTTTGTTTTACATATGTTGCTGTTGTTAACCCAAATAAAAAACAAATAAAAAATAAAATTGAAAAAATCCTATGTACATTATTTAAAAATATCAGGCGTGAACAGACAATTAACCTCTCTGGTGGTCACCGGTGGAATTAATTCTGTGTTTATTGCGAATATTTCCTTCAGTGGTTAACGAAATCAGAAAAATTATCATTTCTTTAACATAATTCATGTTCATCTCTTGATTCATCCACATATGTGTATGGATATCACTAAGCAATGATTAAAGAAAACACTTCGTTTTTTACCACTTGAGTTTTATTATAGACTACATGTTTCAGAAGTTAAACTTCCATCATTCAGGTCTGTATAATAACTAGTTATTATACAGACCTGAATGATGGAAGTTTAACTTCTGAAACATGTAGTCTATAATAAAACTCAAGTGGTAAAAAACTAAGTGTTTTCTTTAATCATTGTAACATGTCTTACTACAAAGTTAATGCCGCAACAATAAATAAAATATCACTAAGCATCAATACTTCTTTGATTAGAATATCATGACCTTAACCGTGAAGTTCTATTCAATATGATGTAAGAAGGAAGAAGGAAACTGAGTAATAAAAATCCCTTTCATTCCTACACTTGCCGACATTACCTTAAGGTTGCATCACACTCTGGTTCGGTTTTATAAGGTCCATTAGCACTTATGCAAGTGGAGGAGGTGCATCTTGAATACATAATCACACGAGTGAAAGTTCAACCGAAAGTTTTATTACAAACGTACGTATTAACCCAAATCAGGGGTGGCCAAAGCGTCAACCGCGGTCGACTGGGTGACTGCCTGTGTGATTTGTATATATATATATATATATATATATATATATATATATATATATATATATATATATATATATATATATATATATATATATATATATATATAATATATATATATATATATATATATATATAAATAAATATATATATATATATATATATATATATATATATATATATATATATATATATATATATATATATATATATATATATATATATATATATATATATATATATATATATATATATATATATATATATATATATATATATATATATATATATATATATATATATATATATTTATATATATATATATATATATATATATATATATATATATACACATATATATATAGAAAACAGAACGAGGACGACTGAAAAAGACTTGGCACGATCAGATCAATCAAAATCTAAAATCTGGCGGTGTCAAAAGTATGCGTAATCGGAGGGCATGTATGAAAAGATGTGTGGATGTGAAGGAGGCGAGGAGTGTATGTCAGGACAGAAGAGTGTGGCGTTCCATCCTTTCTGCCTACCCCTGCGGGGAAACGGCGTGATGGTAGTAGTAAAGTTCGTTTGTTAAAAAAGTAAATCTCTTAAGTAATTTCATGGTTTTGTTGACATAACGATTTATTCAAATACGCGTACCTGTTTACATATATGCTGTTTTCTTTCTTTTCCATGTAACCTGACCTGAGTCACAGCAACTCGTAGTTGGGTTACAACTATGAGTAATAAATATCCTTTTTTTAATTTGATTTATAAACGTTGTATTTTATTAAAAAGCGAATTAGTTTGTAAGAAATATTATTTTCTATTATTAAAATAACTTGAAATTATTTTTTGTTGATATTGGATATGTTTTATTATTATCGATGTATGATTTAAATTCAATTAAATTTTTACTTTATAAGTCTGTGATAACTAACTAACTAACTAACCATCACGCCGCTTCCCCGCAGGGGTAGGCAGAGAGAATAGAGCACCACACCACTCTGTCCTTGCAAACATTCTTCTCCTCATACATACCCGCCGATTGTTACGACTCCTAACCTGACCACTTTCAAGTATTTGGCATACCTGATCATGCCATGTTTTTCTCGGTCTTCCTCTGCTTCTTTTCCCACTAACATTCGCCTCATAAATTTGTTTTACCGTTCTTTCCTCACTCATTCGTTCTACATGTCCAAACCATCTCAACACACCTTTCTTAATTTTATCGACAATGCTTATCTCAGATTTGCATCCCTTCCTTATTTCACTATTCGTACATCTATCATACATCGTTTTGTCGCACATTCTTCTGAGAGATCGCATTTCGACTGCATTTAGTCTACTTTCATCCTTCTTTTGCCAACTCCATGTTTCGCTTCCATACATTAGAGTCGGAACCAGGACTCCGTTGTGCACTGCCAGTTTAGCTTCCGGTCATGAAGGTAGACCGCCGCATATTACTTTAAAACAATGTCGCCCGTAGTGATCGCAAGGTTGGTCATCCCTGACCCACACGATATGTACGTAGCAACTCTTTAAATGGTTTAATCAGTTCCTTTCCAATGCATTTACATCATTAATAAAGTCATTTGTATTCTTACTGACTTCTCGGGCCATTAAAACGATCAAGATATTAATGGAGGCATACATTAATATCATTATTGGTGTTGTCACTAATGAGTACCTGTTACTTTTTCTTTTTTTGATATCTTAACAAAGATGAAGAAGAATATGGCTGCCTGGGTATTTATAGGGCTTATGACCAGTCATATGCTGGTGATCAATTTACATACGTGCATCATTCAACATTCTACCCATTATTGACAACCACACTACTCAAATTAGGAAGTTCTATATATATGAACCAATTTCGAAACGTTGTTCTTGAATCACTAGAACTTCACTAGAGACATCTATTGGTGAGATGAAAAGATTGTTAATAGTAAAGTAGTTTTACATACCTACCTATCTATATATATACAAGATTTTGTCACTCACACTCACACTCCTAGATATATTGATCAATCTCGTGACACAGTACATATGAGTTCACATCAGCCATTTTTGTTGGATTGAGAAAGCTTTTATTTACCAGATTCCCTTTTTATATTTGTATGCAAGATCCGAACCCCGGATTATTTTTACTATCTGGATAATACCCGAAAATATGATTTTAAATTTTTCATGTGGCTTATAGTTTCACCAGATATTTTTATTTTCATTTTGTGTTTTTCAACATGTCATTTTTTCAGTTACCCGATTGAGATATTTTTCTCTTTATATTTATTTTAAGTCATGCTATTTTTAAATATAAGAAACTTGCTGGATTACCACATTTTGAATTTATTAAAGCCTAGCATTCGTTAAGTCGCAAATAATTTTCTCTAAATCCAGGTAACATTTTACATAATTGATTTTATTCTTCAAACACCGTTTTTAAAAAAGAATTTCCTCGAAAAAAAAATTTTGAAAAGAAAATAGTTATTGAAAGGTAAGGAGTTAAAAAAAATTATAAAAATATTTTTTCCATAAATGTATATATGTATATTCTAAAAAACAAAAACAAAAAATCCAATATACATTATTTAAGGAAAAAGTGCGGTGAAGAGACATGCGAGTTCTCCGGTGGAACGAATGCTGGATCTTAATGTAAACACGATTAGTTTTGAAAACTAGAGGTGTACTTTCAACTGGTGAAAATACAAACTGACAAGCAATAAATTAATAATATTGTTACTGATAGAAGTGGGTGTGGTATTGATTGGACGGTGTAAGTTATGGGGTGGAGTTTGGTTTAACGGGAATAAAGAAAGCAATGGTGAGGAATATACATGTAAAGTGTTTTTTTTTGTAATTTCTAAATTTTCAAGGTTATTCATAACTAGACCTTTGAATGTGACTAGATGTAATAATTTAAGTGTGTGTGAGTCATAAGAGTGATTAGCCTCTATACGACGATATATTTATGTACCAAATGATACATCAAAATCTATTTTCCGCATTTTTCAAATGTTTAATAATGACAAAAATACATTTTTTTGCTATTCATCATATTGCGGACGATTTGCATAAAAGCAATAAAACTTTTATCTTATAATGTTCGTATAAAAATAAGCGAAAACTGATGAAAATAAATACAATTCCGTATTGATTACCGCAAAATTTATTGACTGCGTATCGAATCCGATTTCCTGACTTTCGAAAGTTTTCACTAATTCCAGTATCGCGCATACCTTAAGGTGGGTATACTTCTTAAATATTTCAATTAGGTTATAAATATGATTGAATTTTGAATGCATTCCCCAAATTTTACATGTTTATTTTATTACATTTTTTTGACAATAATTTAAAAATAAATATTTATATAAAAATACATACACTCACTCCAAATAAGTTTCTGTCCATGTTTCGTACATGAATATTTTTTTAACTGAGTAAACATAACTGTCCATCTCCTCCTCCCCTGACCCCTCCTCTCTTTCTTAAACTTGCTACCTGATTCTACCTATTTATCATTAGAATCCTAGAATACTTTTTTGTCTAATTGTTAATAATTGTTTTTTAGTTTTTTAGACAATAATATGTATTAACTTTTAAAAACGTCTGAGACATTACTATCTGTCATTAGAATCCTAACTGTCGATCAAACCTCCTCCCTCTACCTCCTTCCCTAAACTCCCTTCTTCCTTTGCCCTCCTTATTATCGTCTTTTGTTAATTTATGTTTCTTTTTAAATGTCAATTTGTAATTTATGTTTTTTCAAATGTTCAAGTACTATCTGCCCACTGATTGCAAACGGCTATATATGGTATCAAACGTTTTGATCAATATCACTCATCCGTCTTTGGTCGGTTGGAAGATATTGCTTTTTAGCAATAAGCCCGCCAATGTACTTCTTATTTTCTGTACATGAAGTTTAAATAAATAAATAAATATTTATATAAAAATACATACACTCACTCCAAATAAGTTTCTGTCCATGTTTCGTACATGAATATTTTTTTAACTGAGTAAACATGACAAATTTAATGTAAAAATAAAACGTTTGTAATAAACCACTTTTGGAGTTTATTAATGCAAACGCGACTATTTTCGAGAACGACTGATGTCTCATCTCTTACCTTTCCATATACAACACTAGTAATAATCTAGGTAAAATCCTTTGTAACTCAAAATCACGAGTAGGCATATTAGAAAAAAAAGTATTTTTGAAGTTTCTTGTGGAGTTTGTGATAAAAAAACCTTGGCCAATCTGCAAGAAATCTAAAAATTAGAATAAAAAACATCGTCATGGTCTTTTTAGTAATTATTTTTCAGTATTTACGAATCATATGAAGCAACACTTTGAAATTTTCACACAATAGAAGATACCTAAATTTATATACAAAATAGATTTATGTACCAAACGATACTTCAAAATTAATATTTATCATTATTTTATTGAACAACAAAAAAAAACATTTTTTTGGTTAAATATCATATGTTGGACGATTTCCATAACAGCACTATAACTTTTATATTATAGTATTCGTGTAAAAATAAATGGCAACTGATTAAATTACTTAAATTTAATTCCGTATTGATGACCGCAAAATTTAATGACTGAAATTTTCAAAGTGTTGCCTCAAGATATACTGCGTGCAGTCGTCGAAAGATTATTAATTTATGCTTATATAATTTGTGAGTTGTAACATTATTGTCTGAGTTATTGAATAAATTGACCTTCACACACTTTCTTCATCAAAATGCACATAATGACATGCACCACTAAGTACACTGAATAATGAAACACCTAGAGTCTAGCTAGATCCAAACAGAGGCGTATTAAAACTACGACATGTATTAAGTTTGTATTTCAATAGTATGGATTTGGTTTTTGTTTTTAGTATTTTAAATAACTAGTTACCTCGCTAAAAGAGTATACTGCTCGTGATTAGGGAAGACGTTCGTTTTACATTCCGTATTTATAACTAAATCGTAAATATAATTTATCAAGCATAATAATTCGTGGATTTATTATAAATATATTTTTAATTAAAGTTTTACTTGGTAAATACTAATATTTCTTAAATAGAATAGTGGTATTAAAATTAAACACTTGAATATACCACTTTATCGAGTTTTATTTTTATTTACGACTTGTTTCGAAAACGACAGTTGTTTTTATCTTCTGGTACAAATTAAAACTTTTTATTTTTTTTTAGTTTTAATTTGTACCAGAATATGAAAACAACTGTCGTTTTCGAAACTAGTCGTAAATAAAAATAAAACTCGAAAAAGTGGTATATTCAAGTGTTTAATTTTAATAAAATAATCATGTCATTCCACAAAGTTAATGTCGAATCAATAAATAATAGAAATAGTGTTATTTACCAAGCAAAACTTAAATTAAAAAATCGATAGATTTTACCATAAAGTGACTGCCGAATCAATTAATAAAAGTTGATCCTTTGATATATTAAGGTAATAATAAAAGAGTAAGTTTCATAAAAATTAAAAGATTAAAACAAAAAAAATCAAAGAGTAGTTATCTCGTTGCATCGATTATTCTTATGATAGAATTTCCTTTTCCTTTTTTTTAATTGATCATAATCACCACATTTAGAGTGTGTCCTAATAAATCTTCAAAACTCTAGGTTTTCTCCACCTTGGAGTTATTTTTACATTTTTATCATCTCAACTTTTTGGATCGTGTGGTTGTAAACAAGATTTTGAACACACTCAAAATGTTGTTAAAAATATTAATAATTACAGGAGTACATTTGAGTCCACCTACGTAGCGTACTGGTTAGATTTTTTTAAACGTGGGTCCTAGGATTCGATATCCCGGAGATCAAAATCAATATAAGCAAAATTAAAGTTTTTAAAAAAGGCTGGATAATCAATATAATTTTATTTAAACCCAGGTAACATTTGGCTGCTTAAATTACACGAATAAATTCTTCGGTACAATGTTTAAAAAAAATCAGTTGGAAGTAAACAGTCATATCAATGTCCGAAATATTTAACATACTACATTTATTGCTTAAAACACCGTTTTTGTATGGAAAATTTAGTTTTTCTTCCAAATTAAATAAGATTTAAATAAAAAGATAGAGTTATTGAAAGGAAACAAGATAAAGAATATATATTTTTTCCAAATTCCAAAATAAATTCTTTAAAAATTTGTGCGCAGAGTACACGTGCAGTTTCTGGTCGCGTACGGATTTTGTAAATTTGAGAGTACACACTTAAGTACAAATCATTGCTCAGAGTGAAGCGAATTCCATCATAAGTACCTCGAATACAAATTACATATTTCTTTGCATCATTTGCTATATACTCCAAGTCCGGTCTAAAACTTTCTCCCCGATTGTCTGCCTCGTTAGAGTGGCAATGACCATCAAACAACTATTCACTCATTGCACGTTATACATAACACAATAAACTTGAAGTAATCGCATTGCGTAAGATCAAAGACGTCTTTTTTCAGTATCTCGGCTATTTAAGCGCTTTCGTTATTGTACAGGTTTTTTACATCAAATTGGACGTTAAACAAAACAAATTAGACGTTTCAAAAAACAAATTTTACGTTTTATTGTATTTCACAAAAAAGTAAGAATTAAAAATCACATATATTCATTTAAGTCCTAAATATACTGTCACTGTGAATACCTGTCCATATCTTTTATTCTTAAGACTAGCGGGTGCGTTAGTCGTCAAGTTGGCAAGCCTGCACGGCGCACTGTCATAATCTGTGCGCGCGATGTGTGATAGTTTTCAGACAAGATTTTCAATACTACATTCAATCATGAGTACTACTTTGAATATATTTTTAAAAGTTCTAACTTTTTTATAAAATACAATATAACATTCAATTCCTATTTTAAAACGTCCGATTTCATTTGATAAACGTCCAAATCGATTTATTAGGCGTCTGATTTGATTTACAAATGTCCAATTTGAAGTATCCAACATGAAATAGAAAACTGGAGCCTTAAAAAATCGAGAGTCCGTTTAAGACTTGCTAGCACATCATTCAATATTATGAAGGCTGCAGTTCGGATTTGTACTCAGTGAAGACCAACAATGCTTACAACCATCCTAATCTCTTATACGCCTGTGAGTCATGGCACCTTACAAGGGCCCAGAGCAGCCATATACCCAATTTTGAGAATAGATGCCTGCTAGAAGAAATGCCTTTAAGAAAATTGGAGTCTTATAAAAAAATGAGAGTCCATTTAGAATTTGCACCACCGCATATTATGAAGACCGCAAACTATCTAGAGATCGGATTTGTAGTAGGTGAAGATCAAAATTGTCTGCATCGATCCTGTTCTCTTATACGGCTGTGAGTTATGGCACCTTACAAGGGTCCAGAGCAGCTGACAATGGGTTAACAGTTCTAGTTTTAACTTCTATTTTTGTTCGAATATCAAATATATAATAAATGTTTATAGTTTAATAATAAAAAACTAAACATTTCAGTGCTTCGCAAAAAATAATGTGTTTCAAAAAGGTTCCGTCGTCAAAATGTTTGAGAACTGCTGCGCTACACTATGAAGGCAGAATTTATTGAACATCATTCCCTATCCTCACTATCCTACCTACAGACAAGCCTCTACAATAGAGGCTTTGCGGGTTATTCCTTTAAAAAATACGAGTACCTTTATTATTAAAAATCGTATTACATAATATGTATTTTTAAACTTTTTCATTTTTTTTCAGTCAAACAGCATTGAATCTCCAGGAACAAACAGGTCTGAGAGATTTTTATTCGACAGCTTATTTGGGCTAGAGGTCCCTTCGTTAGATGATGAGGAGGAAGATTCTGGAACCAGATTGAAAAACTGCACCTGTGGTAAGAATTGTTAATATTATTAAAAAAATAAATCCATTTATCATCAAGAATGATAAAAAGCGTGATGAAACGTGTATTTTGCGGCTGTAATAAATTATTTTATAATGCTAAATGCGCTGAAGAAAACATCGTAATATAAAAATAATAAATGCACATAAATGAATAGTAATAGCAAATACACTGTGTATTTGATCACCTCAAGAGAAATTATATCATGTGACTGAGTCGAACCAGTTACATTCATTTTTACGTTTGTGACCATTTTTGCAATACGAATACGTATAGCAGAAATGTTTTTTTTTAAATTTCAATATCTTATGATTTTTTAAATGACGTCTTTTCCACATTGTCAGGGCGTAGATTCCATACGGTACCAAACGCGTCTAGTGCGGACACGTTATTTAAAAAAATAATATTTCAGTTCGTAAATACCAATATGGGAATCGAACCCGGGACCTCCAGAACGGTAGCCGAGCGTGCTGACCATTACACTACGGAGGCGGACAAGGGTTCGATTTCCAAGGGGGTAAAATAAATATTAGTGATTTTTTCACCGTCATATTTATTCAATATTACCCTGGACTGGTACCTGAAGCGGAGGGCTGATCACCTTTCCTTTATGTGTAAACGATCAAGATAACACTGCGTTTATATGACGCAGTGCCCTATGCACCATTGGGGTGCGGATAAGGGTGTTATTATTTATTTTATTAAATACCGATATTTCTTAAAATCTATTGTGACTCGTGTTTCGAAGCATTCCGCATCATTTTAAAACACCGTATGTGAACCTAAGTCTAAATTTTAGAGTTGTGTTTTTGGGACATTAAAGGTTATTTCTTATTTTTTATTATAATTTTTTTATTATTATTTTTATTTATATTTTAGTGAAAACATGGATAAAAGATTTAAATCTAGACTCAGCTTCGCATACGGCGATTGAAGATGATGTGATGATGCATCGAAATAAGTGTCACAATATATTTTAAGAAAAAATGCTATTTACTTAGTGAAGATAAATTTAAAATGTAAAGATATTACCATAGGGTGACTGTCAAATTGATTAATGGACAAACATAAATTATGCTTGACTTTAAAAAAAAAAAAAAATACAGTCGAACTCGGTTATTACGAGCACGGTTATAGCGAGATCTCGGATATAACAAGGAAACATTCGTTGAAATTTTGGTTTCTGGTTTTCTCCATACATTTATTTACGGTTATAAATTTCTCGGCTATAACGAGCAAAAAGAGTTCGCCTTAAATGTTGTAAATTGTATTCATAATTTTTCTTTTTAGTATCATTAACTTCCTGAGAAAACTGGTCGATAATCGGTTTTAAAATGCCAATTGATAGAAATAAAAGTTCATAAATAAAGTACTACGTTGATAAAACAAGAACTTCCGTATGGAATTGACGTCCCGGTGATCATATAAAGGGTCAATTTGTTAATTTTTATATGAAGCGAGGAAGACGCTTTTCATACTGAGTAGGATATACGAGAATAAGACATATAGGTAAGCTTCCTTGAAACATTTCTCGAAACATATTTGTGTCCGTTTTTACGCCGTTTATCTCACATACACTAGATCTTATGTATATCATTTTGAAGACTGAATATTAATAACACCAAACTTGGTAAATTTTTATGTGCTTTTTTTTAATGGTGTCAGCTGTTTTGGCTTTATAAAATATTTATTTGAAGCCAATATCAAAAAAAGCTATTTACAGATATTTAACTTTTATATTAAGCATTTTTTGGCTTTGAATTTAAAGATATTCTTACCTGCTTTTTACGTTGTAATTTTGTGACTAACTTATGTGTAAATTTTGCACTAAAATACTAAAAAATGCACAGTTATTAAAATTAAATTGATTAAAATGAGTGTTGAAGTATGCGTTTGACAACAATATATATTTTTTTGTTTTTGGGGTGTATTTGGAAATTAAAAAAAAAACGATGTATTGTCCGTTCCTTTCATACATTTCAAATCTAAGGTTTAAGAGAAAAAATAGATAATAATAAATACATCAAACATTTCGTTTTAAATTACATAAAAAAATATGCTTATACTTTTCCAAACGCTTACAAATCTACGTTTCCAAACTTGGATATATTTTTTCAAAAGTTTTAATATAGTCAACTGTAAATCTAGTCAATTTACAATTTGTTGCTATTTGAAACTGGGATTGTGACATGGCATAAATTTATTCCTGTTCAAAACTGGGACAATCACATGATACAAATTAGTTGCTGTACAAATTTGTTTCTGTTTAAACTGGGAGAGTCACATAGTACAAATATGTTGCTGTTTAAAACTGGAATTGTGATATGGTACAAATTTGTTGCTGTTTAAAACTGGGATTGTAACATGATTCAAATTTGTTGCTGTTTAAAACTGGAATTGTGATTTAGTACAAATTTGTTGCTGTTTAAAACTGGGATTGTGACATGGTTCAAATTTGTTGCTGTTTAAAACTGGAAAAGTGATTTGGTACAAATTTGTTGCTGTTTAAAACTGGGCTTGTGACATGGTTCAAATTTGTTGCTGTTTAAAACTGGAATTGTGATATGGTACAAATTTGTTGCTGTTTAAAACTGAAAGAGTCACATGGTATAACTTTGTTGCTGATTAAACTGAGAGCGTGACATACTACAAATAAATTGATTTTTAAATCTGGGAGAGTAACATATTACAAAGCTATTGCCATTTAAAACTGGATATGTGACATGATGCAACTTTCCGATATTTAAATCTGGATTTGAGACATGGTTGATAATTTTTTGTTTTCTTAGAAATTGTGTAGGTATATTTTGTTCTCAGACGTAAACTTCTAAAAACATGTGTGTACATTTTTACATAAATCTGATGTGATTTTTTTAGTTAAGTTGACACATGTTTTATAGATTTTGACAGGACTTTAATATACGAGAAATCTTCACGTAGAAATCAAGAATCTTTATTATTTTAAAACATTGTATTTAATTTAATTTATTTATTATATCAATATACTAGATTTATTTTTACAATGATTTTAGACTGTGGAACCACAACAAATAACCATTTGGAGGTTGCATTAGATACGGATAAGTGTAACGGTACAGGTGGGTCCAGCTTACTAACTAATTGCTTATTCAAACCACAAACAGTTGTAAAAAGAGGTCTTTAACTTAAGACAAACTATAATATTAAAAAATGGAGTAAAATGACGCATTGTGTCAATTTGTTTGTTTTTTGTTCTATGTTTTTCGATTGTATTTATTAAATACTGCGACGATTCGATTCGATACCAGAAAAAGTTGGTAAAAATAAAAATGAAACGTGACACAGAATCGCAAATAACAGAGTAATAAATATGTAATAAATAAATAAAAATGAGTAAATGCTTGTTATTTGTGTCAAAAACAAAGATTCGAGATGGGAACAAGAGTGGTCTATGTCAAATTATGACATATTCTATGTTTCGGTTCAGTCAAAATTATGCATATATATATATATATATATATATATATATATATATATATATATATATATATATATATGTATATATATATATATATATATATATATATATATATATATATATATATATATATATATATATATATATAATTTTGAACCCTACTTGGTAAACCATAGTAACTGTTTTCCGACTATTTAAAAATACATTTTTTGCTTAATTTAATGTTTTTATTAACAAATATTGATATTTATGATAAAATCTCAATTTCTCAAAATTAGTCGTGTTTACATCAATAAATTCAAAAAATATTATTTTACAAGTGTCTTTTTTTTAATTATTCAAGCAAACATTTTATCTCACATAGTTACTGCCAAATCAATTAATAATAAATATGTAATATTGTATACCACGAAACCTCTTATTAACAACTGTGAAATATAACACTTATTATTTATTGTTTTACTAAAAACGCTTAATAGACAATGTTACTTAGCACTGTTTGCACTAAAATAATATTTGTATTAAGTGAATAATATTTGTGTCTAGTTTGTGAAAATTTATATCATTATGTTCTTAATAGTTCATATTCTTCTCGACGATTTAATTTATCTTTTGTATATATTTAAACCAATTTGGCAACTAGTGTGAGGAATTTCGATTTATTTTTTCTTGTAAATAATAATCAAGGGACATTTGAGTTTAAAAATCAATAAAAACGTGAATTACTACTACTACTACTACTACAACTACTACCATCACGCCGTTTCTCCGCAGGGGTAGGCAGAGAGGATGGAACGCCACACTCTTCTGTCCTGACATACACTCCTCGCCTCCTTCACATCCATACATCTAGTCATACATGCCCTCCGATTACGCAGACTTTTGACACCGCCAGATTTTAGGTTCTGATTGATCTGATCGTGCCAAGTCTTTTTCGGTCGTCCACGTTCTGTTTTCCCTCTCACATTCGCCACATATATTTTCTTAGTCATTCTCTCGCTATCCATTCGCTCCACATGTCCATACCACCGCAAAGAACTCTTCCTAATCTTTTCAATTATTCCTCGTTCAGCCTTACATTCCTTTCTTATATCATTACAATTACTAAGATTTATTATGATCATATTATGTTCCATATTTTTTTCACCTCGTAAGGTAAAATATAATTTGAAATTGACATTTACTAGGTAAGTATAATATATCAATCAAGAGAAATAACGTGATACTTTTGAATTATAACTCTGTACAATATTTTCAAAAATACTGTAATATTTTTTCGGCAAGTACGCTTTTGACTTATCTTCCACAACATTATTACTACTACTGACTCTTATCCGTACCCAATGGTGCATAAGGCACTGCATAAAATCGATTAGATTGTTTATGCCTTATGAAAGCAAGGTGATTAGTCCTGCGCATTAGGTACAGTCCAGGGTAATATTAAATAAATATTAGAGTTTAAAAAAACACCTTTTATATATTTTGACTCCCTCTGGGAATCGAACCCGGGGCCTCCAACATAGAAGCCAAATGTGGGGAAGCGGCTTGACCATATAATATTACTAAGTTTTAAACAACTGTTTTATTTTTATATTTAAATCACAATGAAATTTAAATATTTGACCAATAAATCGTACAAAATTTCTGTATGAGGCAAAATAACAAAATACGAGTTTTTAAAAAATGTATTCTTAAATATGTGGTTTAATGCCATTGACCTTTTACCTCCCAATATGTTATTTTATTTATTTGTCATTTTATTTCATTCCGGAATTTCACAAAACCGTCATATGAAGCCATTCGCATATACAAGTATTACAAAATAAATATATACTTGTATTATTTCAATTACAAAATATAAAAAAAAACTAACCAACTAACCATCGGGCCGATTCCCCGCAGGGGTAGGCAGAGAGAATAGAACGCCACACCACTCTGTCTTTGCAAACAATCTTCGCCTCTTCCACGTTCATGCATTTCCTCATACATACCCGACGATTATTACGACCTGACCACTTTCAAGTATTTGGCATACCTGATCGTGCCAAGTTTTTCTCGGTCTTCCTCTGCTCCTTTTTCCAATTACATTCGCCTCATATTTTTTTACCGTTTTTTCCTCACTCATTCGTTCTACATGTCCAAACCATCTCAACACACCTTTCTTAATTTTATCGATGATGTTTATCTCAGCTTTGCATTCCTTCCTTATTTCACTATTCGAACATCTTTCATACAGTCTACTTTCATCCTTCTTTTGCCAACTCTATTACATTTGTATATTACATTTGTAAATTTGTGGAAATACCTGGGAGAGGGACAGTAGAGAAAAAAAGAGAAAAGGGGAATGATTCTAGCTTAACTTGTACGAAACGAAGGACATATCACATATTCGGCTGTCCAAACTCAAAACACAGTAAGGGATATTTTTTTTTGTTGTACGTTTTTTTTTGCATTTTTGGACTAAGTAGAATCTACTCAGTCTAAAAATGCAAAAAAAAACGTACCACAAAAAATGTCCCTAACTGTGTTTTGAGTTTGGACAGCCGACATGTATTTGTAGTTTTTATTAGCACTTTAAATCTTATTTTATTTCTAATAATATATATTGTATTCTTGCCAGTGGCCTTTATTATAACCTAAAATATAATGTATACCCACACACAGGCCATGCCTTTGCGGGATCTGTTTTTGTATTAATGTTTTATATTTTTTTGTACTTGTAATTATAATATATTGTGAAATGCAAAATAATTTAAAATAAAGAAAAAAATAAAAGAGTCATAATAGAGTCTCTGCTAAGTAAAAGCTTTCTTAGTCCAATCATAGATGGCTGACTCAATCATTGAACGTTATGTGATTGATCATATATGTATGTCTTTCAATATTTGAGTAGTGTGGTTGCCATTCATGGGTAGAATGGTGAATGTTTCACGTGTATAAATAAATTACTTAACCAGCCTTAACAAAAAAATGTCCCTTACTGTGTTTTAAGTTTGGACAGCCGTATTACAGGTGTACAAATTATTTCAGAGTGTGGAGTATCTAACCAGGAAAACAGAATAGTGGGAGGGCAGCCGACGGTACCCAACCGTTATCCCTGGGTGGCCAGACTCGTGTACGATGGGCAGTTCCACTGTGGAGCGTCTCTGCTGACGCAGAACTATGTTCTCACTGCAGCTCACTGCGTCAGAAGGTAGACAATTCCATAATTTTTCCAGAAGTTTTCAGATTAGATATTTAAAGACACTCTTTAATTTTTTTTTAATTCTACCTTTTTTATAAAATATAACGTTCAATTTGTTTTATTAAACGTAATTGGAGTAAAAATCTGTATTTAATAGAAAAAAATATTGTTTGCAAAACTAGAAAAACTCACTAGCTAACCATCAGCAGGGGTAGACAGAGAGAGTAGAATGCCACACCAATCTGTCTTTGCAAACAATCTGAACCTCTTCCACATGCATGCATCTCCTCATACATACCCGCCTATTATTCCGACTGCTGACCTGACCACGTCCAAGTATTTGAAATACTTGATCGAATCACTGCCTGAGAAGTTTCACTCTTAAAAAATGTGAACATCGGGGGTACGCATAAGCAGTTTTCTTCATTAAAATAATTTGCTACGAGCTTATTCTAAGCTCTTAAGGAGACTTTAAGAGAGGATTATGCAACAAAAGTTGACTAAAAGCTTCCCTCTTTCCTCTTTCCTTGTTTTGTTATGACTTTTTTAATATATATTTAAAAAAAATACTTTTTTCGCTCTAGTAAAGGTGAATTATTGTTAATAAATAATGTCAAATGCAAGCTAACTTAACGAAGCGTTTTCATGATATCATTCTAAGTAGGTACTAAGATATGTATTAATTTTAAATCAAACACAGATTTTTTGAGTCTACTAAGTTGTATTTTATTAACAAAAACACATAAAAAATTATACTGTGACAATTGTTTCGCCTTGTTAGGGCATTATCAAACGAATGTGAAGATTAAATGGACTACGGTCCTTATGTAGCTATAAAACTGTCACTTAGAATTGTATAGCTACATAAGGACCGTAGTCCATTTGATCTTCACATTCGTTTGATAATGCCCTAACAAGGCGAAACAATTGTCACAGTATAATTTTTTATGTGTTTTTGTTAATAAAATACAACTTAGTAGACTCAAAAAATCTGTGTTTGATTTAAAATTAATTCATAAATTAAAATGGAGTTCTAATTAAACGCCAAATCAATAAATAGGTACTAAGATTTCATTAATTTCTCATAGGTTGAAGAGATCGAAGATAAGGGTCATTCTTGGCGACCACGACCAGTATGTAACGAGCGAGAGTCAGGCCATCATGAGGGCGGTCTCCGCCATAATCAGGCACAGGAACTTCGACGCGGAGTCATACAACCACGACATCGCCTTGCTCAGACTTCGAAAGCCAGTGGAATTCTCAAAGATAATAAAACCCATTTGCCTACCCAAAATTGGTACGATATTTATTATACCACATCTAATAATTTTCAAAATCTTAATTCCAAAAAACAGCTACTACTACTAACTACTAATACAACCATCACGCTGTTTCCACGCAGGGGTAGGGAGAGAGGATTGATCGCCACACTCTTCTAGCTTCTTTCACATCCATACATTTAATCATGCATGTCTTACGTATACTTTTAAAAACACCAGATTATAGGTTCTGATTTATCTATTTGACATCTCAACATAACATAGATGAAGAAGAATATGGATATTTACAGGGCTTATAACCAGAAAAATATAATAATAATATAAAATGTATAATATTTATATATATATATATATATATATATATATATATATATACAGTGAGGGCACACTACTGTAATTTGTTATTATCGTAGTCATACAGGAGAAAGTGACCAACTAACAAAACGTAAAATGTTCAGGAGGGCCATTTAAGTCACTTTTGCTTGGCAAGAAAATAAACATCAATGCAGTTAGTCATTTTTAACAATTCAATATATTATACTTTCAAGTTTAAAATCTTTTGGGATTTTTTCAGGGCAATATTAAGCTAGTAAGATATTAAATAGTTAATGATCACGTTTTTGTAAAAAATGCACTTGGTCACTGTCTCCTGTATGACTACGATATACATATATATATACAATATTGATTTTCAATAATGGGCAGTATGGTGATCGTATCACGAGTGTATAAAGTGATTACTCAAGCCGGCCAAATTGCAGGTTGGAAACCCTGAGATGCACAAACTTCCACCTTCTTTCATATAAAGAGGAACGAAAGATTTTTTATCTCAACTTGTGAAACCTATATTTAAAAAATTCTGAATTTTATATGACCTATTTCAGGATTTGATCCATCTGGCAGGGAGGGCACGGTGGTAGGGTGGGGAAGAACGGCTGAAGGAGGGTCACTTCCGGCTATAATACAGGAAGTCAATGTCCCCATATTGACCCTGGGACAGTGCCGAGCTATGAAATACCGAGCGTCAAGAATCACATCAAATATGGTAAAAGAAACTAAATATATTCTTACAGCGTTTTGAGTGATTCCAATTACTTATTCACAAATCTAGGTATTCTAAAACATTTTAACATTAATTATTTTTTCTAGTCTAACCGCTTTCCGCACCTGATGGTGCAAAGGGCACTGAATCATATAAACGTAGTATTATCTTGATCTATTATTAGATTAAAACCAATATTTTTAGCTTTTCCACTTTTTTATTTGACCAGCGACCGGGTTTCGTCGTTACCGACATCATCAGACTGGTAAAAATATTGGTTTTAATCTAATAATAAATTAAAAATGCAATTCCATCACGAAGTGTCAGTGGATAATATAAAAAAATTATCTTGATCGTTAACACATGAAGGAAAGGTGATCAGGTGATCCCCGCTTCAGGTATCAGTCCAGGGTTATATTGAATAAATATTAGTGTGAAAAAATCACTTATATTTATTTAACCCCCCCCCTGGGAATCGAACCTGGGACCTCCAGAATGGTGGCCGAACGTGCTGACCATTACAATATGGAGGTGGACTTTACAGAAGTTATTTTTACATTTTCTTGACACGTTAAATAAAATTATGTATTAAATATTTATTCAATATTACCCTGGACTGGTGCCTCAAGCAGAGGGCTGATCACCTTTCCTTCATGTCTTAAATTGACATACGACTTTTTTGAAAGGAGTGAGCGATATGTTTCATCGGTTCTATTCCTTGTTATAATTTTCGTTACTTTCTTATATACATAATTAAGTCTGTATTTTATTTCCAAATTTCAGTTATGCGCTGGGAAAGGTAAAACAGATTCCTGCCAGGGAGACAGCGGAGGGCCTTTGCTCCTTCATAATGGGGACAGATATGAAATAGTCGGTACGTATAATAAATAGTAATCGATTTATACCACATAATTGACAATACACACTTTCTTGTATATCATCATCAAACCCTTATCCGCACCCCAATGGTGCATAGGGCACTGCATATAAACGCAGTGTTATCTTGATCGTTAACACAAGAAGGAAAGGTGATCAGCCATCCGCTTCAGGTACCAGTCCAGGGTGATATTGAATAAATATTAGAGTGAAAAAATCACTTATATTTTATTTGACCCCCCTCCTGGGAATCGAACCCGGGACCTCCAGAATGATAGTCGAGCGTGCTGACCATTACACTATGGAGGCGGACAAATGTCTTGTATATACAAATTCTTTCTTGTATATACAAATTTAAAATCCGATGCGATAAGTACCCTATGCACCTATCTATGAAGTTATACATAGATAGGGTCAAACAAAACAAATCTATCAGTTTTCAGACAAGAATTATAATTCACTGTCATCTCTTGTCTCCTTTCACGTTCTTCGACCTATTTTTAATGTCTGCTAATATTCATTACACGATAATTTTAACCGTTTTTTCTTGGTAAACTGATAAGCATGCTTCACAATATCACGCCAAAGATTTTAATTACATGTTGTAAGAGGTAATGAACAATCAAGCTGTCGTGTCAGGCATTGTTCTAGAGTATTTTTCATTCACCCATAATACGCTATTAATGAAAAGAAGGCGTATAAAACAATTGGTTTATGATTTTTTATTAAATAAAACAATAAAAAATATCGTTTCAATAGTTCAAAAAGATACATTTTTATCTTGTTTTTCTCCAATAAACCGATTATTAGCATGCTTAATAATATCATGCTTAGGTTTTATTAACGTGTTGTAAAAGGTTATGAAAAATTAAGCTGTCGTTTCAGGCATTGTTTTATTTTTTAGTATTTTTCGTTCAATCATGATACGCTTTTTATGAATATGAAGAGTATGAAATGATTGACTTTATGATTTAAAAAAATCAATTCCGAAAATATCCGAACCACGTATGTAATAAATAATGAACCCATAATTGAAAATATGACAATGATTAAAGCCTCTCCTATATTGTCCACATTTCCACTGATAAAAAAAAAAGAAACAGCTTCTACCTTCTCTTTATCCTTCAACATCCCAAGGACGAATTTAGACGAAACTAATCATACGATTTACAACATTTTGAGTGTGTCCAAATACTTGTTCACAAAATCTGGATTATCTCCAATTACAGGAGTTAAAGATGTAAAGTTAGGAGATGTAAAGCTTCTTTACATCTCACCAATAGATGTCTCTAGTGAAATTCTAGTGATTCATGAACAAGGTTTCTAAATTGGTTCATATATATAGAACTTCCAAGAATTTGAGTAGTGTGGTTGTCAATAATGGGTAGAATTGGTGAATGTTACACGTGTGTAAAGTGATCACTCAAACCAGCCTATGACGGTCGTAAGCCCCGTAAATGCCCAGACTTCCATATTCTTCTTCATCTTTGATGAGATGTCAAAAAATAATAATCATACGATATTTGAAAGTGATGCTGAACGCATCGAAACACGTGTCACAATAGATTTAATGAAATAGTGGTATTTATAAAGTAAAAACTAATGCTGTATGTAAGTATAATATATCAATCAAGAGACAAAACGATGTTCTTTGTAATTATTACTCAGTACAATATTTTCTCAATTCTTACTCAACATAAATACTACTACTGACCCTTGTCCACACCCAATGGTGCATAAGGCACTGCACAAAATTTATGGAATGTCGATTAGATTGTTTATTATATGAAAGCAAGGTGATTAGTCCTGCGCCTTAGGTACAGTCGAGGGTAATATTAAATAAAAATATAAATTAGATAAAAAAATGACAAACAGCTTCTACCTCCTATTTATCCTTCAACGTCCCAAGGGCACAACTCTAGACTAAATTTAGACGAAACTAATCACACGGTGTTTGATACTGATGCTGAACGCATCGAAACACGTGTCGCAATAGATGGAATGAAATAGTGGTATTTATCAAGTAAAAACTAATGCTGTATGTTACCAAAATATTGTTAAATAAATGGTTGCAAACCACTTATATAAAACATACGTAAGGCATTAAGTGAGAGTATAATAATTACATCTACCATACGTTATGAAGATCGCTGACCATACAATTCACTTTTACATTACATATGCAGGCCCTCTTAAACGATATTGTATTACAATACTACTTATAATACCAAAAATAATTAAAACAAAATAAAATAACGCATTGTTTTATTTTGAACTTTTAAAACGAAAAAAATAATAAATTAAGTCGGGTTGTGGTCCTGTGGTTAGTGTCGTGGACTCTTGAGTAAGATTTCTCGGTTCGAATCCACTCCACCACAATTTGAGACCTATTTCTAATAATGAGCCGCTTGGGCTCACATAAATAATATGAAATGGAAATATTTGTTTAAATAATTGTTTTTAAACCGTTATCCGCATCCCAATGGTGCATAGGGCACTGTGTCTTATAAACGCAGTGTTATCATGATCGTTTTACACATGAAGGAAAGGTGATCAGCCCTCCGCTTCAGGTACCAGTCCATGGTAATATTGAATAAATATTACAGTGAAAAAATTACTTATGTTTATTTTTACCCCCCTTGGGAATCGAACCCGAGACCTCCAGAACGGTAGCCGAGCGTGCTGACCATTACACTACGGAGGCGGACAATAAATAATAAAACATAATATTTCTCTTAAAAAAAAAACGAAATAAAACATGAACTATGTTTTATTAAAATCCAAACTTATTTTTGACATTCAATTACAAATGTAACTGATATGATTTTTAACAAATACGGCGAAAGAATATAAATTGTCCTATATTTTAATTATGTTATTAATAAATTAAAATATGTGAATTACCTACTACATTTTATTAATAAAATATCCTTTGAATATAAAACACTATTATAACAATAAAAACATCAATTATTTTTAAGTCCGCTTTGCTTACTTTTATACTTAAAACTTTTTTCATCTTACCATACATCGCTCATTCAACAACGTCATATCGCTTTCAAGAACGTCATAAATCAAAAAACTTGAGTTTTCAGAAGAACGTTTTTAAAGTTTGAAAATATAATACATTCTATTAAAAATAAATATCAAGCCACTTATTAAACTTTTTATTGTGCAACAGTTCTGTTTAGGTAAAACCTGAAGGTTTTTTCTCCATTTGAAAAATATTTAGTATATTTAAAAAAAAAAAATTAAACTATACATTTTCTTCAAAATGCAAAAACAACCCTTTCTGCCCTGTAGCGGGTAAATATTAAGTTAAAAATATGCCTCTTTTGCTGGGATGTAGTACATTTTATGGGCATTCCGAAAACACACACAACTAAAAATTGACGATTTTTGATTTATGGCGTTCTTGAAAGAAGTGAGCGATATATCAAAAATCGACAATTTTCAGTTGTACATGTTTTCGGAATACCCAGAAAATTTACTACATCCCAGCAAAAGCGTATATTTTTAACATAATATTTTCCCGCTACAGGGCAGAAAGTGTTGTTTTTGCATTTTGAAGAAAAGGTATTTTTTAATTATTTTTTTAAGTAAACTCAACATTTTTCAAACGACATTTTTCAAACGGAGAAAAAACATTTAGGTTTTACCTAAAAAGATCTGATGCACAGTGAAAAGTTCAATAAGTGACTTCATATTTATTTTTAATACATTTTATTATATTCTCAAACTTTAAAAACTATATCCTGACATATGAAGTTTTTTTTTTTATATATGACGTTGTTGAAAGGAGTGAGCGTCATGTTCAACTAAAAATGAGTTACTAATTTTTCTTTCATTTTTGTAGGTATCGTGTCATGGGGGGTAGGATGTGGCCGTCCAGGTTATCCCGGTGTCTACACTAGAGTCCCGAGGTACCTATCCTGGCTGAAGGGGAATCTCAGAGACACGTGTCTATGCACCAATTGACCTCCTATTAGATAGTATTGTGCTACCTACTTTTAATACGAAAGTGAATACTCGCTAGCAGTTAAGAAATGTGATTAGTAATCTTACAACATCTTGAGTGTGTCCAAATACTTGTTAACAAATCTGAATTATCTCCAATTATAGATGTTGTTTTTCATTATTTTTTGACATCTCAACATAGATGAGGAAGAATATGGAATATTCACATAAAATTGAAAGAGTTTCAGCTTAATAAAAAGCTTCTTTCATCTCACAATAGATGTCTCTAGTGAAGTTCAAATGATTTAAGCATAATGTTTCGAAATTGGATTATATATATATATATATATATATATATATATATATATATATATATATATATATATATATATATATATATATATATTTATATAATATATATATATATATATATATATATATATATATATATATATATATATATATATATATATATATATATATATATATATATATATATATATATATATATATATATAAATATCTATATATATATTATATATATATATATATATATATATATATATATATATATATATATATATATATATTATATATATATATATATATATATATATATATATATATATATATATATATATATATATATGTATATATATTATATATATATATATATATATATATATATACATATATACATATGTATATATATATATATATATATATATATATATATATATATATATATATATATATATATATATATATATATATAGATCATTTAAAAAAAGATGATCAGTGTGGTTATCAATCATAGGTAGAATTGTTGAATGTTACACGTGTATAAAGTGATCACTTAAACCAGCCTATGACGGTCGTAAGTCCCGTAAATGCCCAGACTTCCATATTCTTCCTCATCTATTTTCAGATGTCTAAAAAATAATTAGCAATTTTCATCGTCCATAAGAATATTATTCAATTTAAAGAATAAAATAACAACTATGTAATTTTTTTCCACATTAATTTTATTTGACAAGAAACCGGGTTTACTAAGTAAGATTTACGTTTCAAAATGGCGACTGCCTGAATGATGAATTAATGAAAGTAAATTTACATCATTGTACTGAGATCCAAGTCGTGTTACAATATTATCATGTTACTGTATAGTGGTGTATTGATTATACACTGAAGCCATCTCGTTAACTTATTTGATAAAAAACAGATATTAATTTATTTAATTTTCAGTATCATTAATTTTCTGATAAAACTGATCAATAACCGGTATCAAAATGTCGAATTTATCAAAAATAAAAGTCAGCCAAAGTAATGTTAAACTTATCTGCACTACGCTATTAAGCTGTTTATTTTTTACTGTAATTCCAGCGTCGATATGTTTTGTTTTTACGTGATTTTTGTAAACATAATCTCAACCATGCTACTGTGAGTAATATTGCTATTTAATTCAAGGTGCGGTATGTTTTAATTCTGTTTGAATATACATTTAACTGCCAATTTAAACATTTATTTACTAGTTTTAAAAAAGAACATAATTTATTTCGGTTTGAAAAAAAACAAGCTTGTATTTAATTATATATATTTTTATGAATCATGTTTTTAAATATATCAAGAAGTTAGTTGTTTTTTTAACTTAGTTAACTCTTATTTCTCACTAAGTAATTGCTTCTAAGTCATTTTCATCCATATTCTTCCCGTAATATGGATGTCGAATTTTAAAAAAATATATACATATCGCTCACTGCTTTCAACAACGTCATATATAAAAAAACATGATTTTTCAGGAGATCGTTTTTAAAGTTTAAGAATATAATAAAATGTATTAAAAATAAATATACAGCCACTTATTGAACTTTTAACTGTGCAACAGATCTTTTAAGGTAAAACCTGAAATTTTTTTCTCAATTTGAAAGATTTTTAGAAAATTGACAATTCCTTTTCTTCAAAATGCAAAAACAACACTTTCTGCCCTGTAGCAGCGGGTAAATATTAAGTTAAAAATATGCCACTTTTGCTGGGATATAGTACATTTTCTGGGCATTCCGAAAACATGCACACCGGAATATTGACGATTTTCGAAATATGACGTTGTTGAAAGGAGTGAGCGATATATGCAGGGCTTTTTCCCATGTAACGCGGTAGAACGGTGCTCCGGCACCTTTTATCACTGATATATTTTTTTAAACGTTAAAAATCAATAAGACGAAACAATGTTTGTACTTACGTAATTACTACCTATATTTATATAATTCGTCAAAATCATAAAATATGTTATAGTAATGAATATTTAAATGATATTAGAATATATATAATTTATAGTAAAAAGCTTGAATTGAATTTTTGAACTTGAATTTTTTTTTTAAATTGGAAAACCGAATATTTCGACAAAGATAACATAATATGATAAAGCACAAAAAAAACAATTCGAATTATTGGTTTCCACCTAAGAAATCGAAAAATAAAACAATTTAAATAAACTGTCATAAAAGTATAACTATATAGAACATTTCTTTATCAACTGGTCAAATAGACATCAATAATTTTTCTTTTGAACGTATTAAAAGAAACATTATTGATGTCTGTTTCATTAAGCATTTCATTGCACATATCACTGGCTCGATTTAAAAATGAAATTTTGGTAGGACTTGGTTTGCATTTTAGGGATTTTAAATAAGTTTTTTTTTAAATTCCCTGCATATACCATATGTACATACTGTACAAACTCATCTTTGTGACACATATGTATACAACAATTGTAACATTGTCGAAGAGAATGAATCTCTTCTGACAGTATTATCTTATTAAAGGAATTTGGCCATACATACGGCCAAGACAAAGCATTTTTTATTATTACTGTTCACATTTCCTTATGAATCACGGCGAATTCGTAAGAAACCAAAACTAGTTTCTATAAATATTAAATAGATAAATAAAAATTAAGTGTAGGATTTAATAATTTATGAAATTGTAAAAGTATAATTTATAAGATTTCTCTTTTGTATCAAATAGTTATTTAAATGGCAGATATTTTTGTTCACCTTAAATTTATTTAAATAACTCTCCGTTACGGACAACAATTTTTTAGCTATGTGTTTATTTCTTGAATTCCGTTGATTATCTTATGTACGTCATTATCCCTTAATTTAATGTATTTTTAATATAAACTAATAATAAATAAAACCCTTATCCGCACCCCAATGGTGCATAGGGCACTGCTTCATATGAACACAGTGTTATCTTGATCGTTTACACACGAAGGAAAGGTGATCAGCCCTCCGCTTCAGGTACCAGTCCAGGGTAATATTGAATAAATATTACAGTGAAAAAATCACTTATTTATTTGACCCCCCTGGGAATCGAACCCGGGACCTCCAGAACGGTAGCCGAGCGTGCTGACCATTACACTACAGAGGCGGACAAAATATTCACAACATAAGTCGGACATAATATAAACTACACAGGAAAAACATGTGCATATGCAAAATGATTAAAATTCTTTAAAATTACCCAGAATAAGAGTGTTTGCACGCTTTTTATAACACATTCTGAAATTTTTGGTGGAATTTTTGATATTTGTTATAACGACTTGAATTGTCCGTGACGGCCAAATTTATAACGTAATAAAGTAAATAATAATATATTTCTTTAAATATGTTGTGATTTGTACCGTAAAATAATTAATATTGTGTAATTACTCTTACTGTCTGAAAGAAAACAATAAAAATATAAGAAGTATACCATAAAGCGTTTAATTTCATTTGTATTAAAAATATGTTTTATTTACTTAATAAAATGAAACTCAAACTTTGTTTTTAACCACTTTTATTTCTGATCCGTTTTTCCAATCAGTTTCAACAAGCACATTGCTATCTTCAGCGATAGGTATGTAAATATTTATAAATATGACAAAGTTTAATTTTAATTTTATGAAGATTATATGTCCGCCTCCGTAGTGTAATGGTCAGCACGCTCGGCTACTGTTCTGGAGGTCCCGGGTTCGATTCACAAGGGGGGTAAAATAAATATAAGTGATTTTTTCACTGTAATATTTATTCAATATTACCATGGACTGGTACCTGAAGCGGAGGGCTGACCACCTTTCCTTCATGTATCAACGATCAAGATAACAATGATTAAAGAAAACACTTGTTTTTTACCACTTGAGTTTTATTATAGACTACATGTTTCAGAAGTTAAACTTCCATCATTCAAGTCTGTATAATAACTGTTATTATACATACCTGAATGATGGAAGTTTAACTTCTGAAACATGTAGTCTATAATAAAACTCAAGTGGTAAAAAACAAGTGTTTTCTTTAATCATTGTAACATGTCTTACCACAAAGTTAATGCCGAAATAATAAATATGACACAGTGCCCTATGCACCAATGGGGTGCGGATAAGGGTTTTATTATTAAAGATTATAAATGGTCGTAAGCCCTGAGACGTGACTTTTAATTTCTATCGCTTAAAAATGTTCGATGCTTATTCTCAAGTTGAGACACCCATAATTAATATTAAATAAAGCATTTAAAACATAAAAAAACATGCTGACATAGTATTATCAAATCGTTTTTGCTCCTTGATGGGTAAACATTCAATTCTATTTGCATACTCATAATATGACATTTGAATTGTATTTTTCCTGACTGGGAGCAAGTGACCTTAGAAAAATAATGAAGTGCAAATAGTTGAGTGACTTTAAAAATAAAAGCAATCTGCCCAAATAAAATGAATTTGATTTTAAATTATTATAAGTATAAATTACTTAAGGGTGAAGCAACATAACATTTTTAATCCTTTTTTTATCCTTCTTAAAATTTTGAGTGTGTCCATTATATATTTAAATGCTCAATTTTTTTTTCATGTAGTTTTCTACTATTTTTTTAACTTATTTAAACCATTGATGTTTTAATTTTCAATTCAACTTTGTTATAATATTCGAATATTCATTCGAATATAACATCTAATATATGAATATTTCATTAATTGATTCGGCAGTCACTTGGTGGTAAAATCTATCCATTTTTAATTAATGAATTACATAGTAAATACCACTATTAAATACCACTAGTAAATACCAATATCTAATAGTGGTATTTAATAAGTAAAACATTAATTAAAAATGATTTTTTTTTAAAACCCTTATCCGCACCCCAATGGTGCATAGGGCACTGCGTCATATAAACGCAGTGTTATCTTGATTGTTTACACATGAAGGAAAGGTGATCAGCCCTCCGCTTCAGGTACCAGTCCAGGGTAATATTGAATAAATATTACAGTGAAAAAATCACTCATATTTATTTTACCCCCCCTGGGAATCGAACCCGGATCCTCCAGAACGGTAGCCGAGCGTGCTGACCATTACACTACGAAGGCGGACTAAAAATGAATATTTCAACCAAATAATATTTTGAAATATTTAGTTGAAATATTTCAAAAATATATTCATAAGTTATATTCGAATTTTCTAATTAATATTTAAAAAGATTGAGTTGAAATATCATTTATTATTATGGAAATTTTAGTAAAGTGGTTGTCAATCATGGGTAGAGTGGTGAATGTTATACGTGCATGAAGACTTAATACAGCTTGACAGGCTTTAAGGCGTGTACAGACTTACATTTTTCTTTCTATCAAATTTTTATTGATATCACACCAAAAAAAATTGTACAAATATGTTAAAAGCGGAGCAAATCCATCATTTATAAAAGGAAAAATTTAGACAGGATTAAAATATTGTTGTATTTTTTCCATCGTGAATAAGAAATAGTAGTAGCAAATTTGTTCGTAAAAACAGATTTCTTTAAAAATACAGTATATTTATATTTGAAAAATATATTACATTAAAACTGAGTAAATGTGTTTTTATTTTTTTTCTTATTTATTCTGTCAGATACTGGATTATTTATACTACGAATGATGTATTTTGTCCGCCTCCATAGTGTAATGGTCAGCACGCTCGGATGCCGTTCTGAAGGTCCCCGGTTCGATTCCCAAGGGGGGGGAGTCAAATAAATATAAGTGATTTTTTGATTCAAATATTTATTCAATATTACCCTGGACTGGTACTTAAAGCGGAGGGCTGATCACCTTTCCTTCGTGTGTTAACGATCAAGATAACACTGTGTTTGCATAATGCAGTGCCCTGTGCACCATTGGGGTGCAGATAAGGTTTGAATTGAAATGATGTATTAATATTATAGGGTGTCAACTTAAGATGAAGCGTATATCGTTTTTATAAGAAAGAAGATGGATGTCTATTAGAGTCCCTCTTATTGCACACCATTATTTTTTTAATGCGTATTTTTTTCGTATTTCTATAAAAGTCTTGCACAGCAATTTTCAGATTATTTGAATACAGTAACCCTTGTTGACTTACATCGGTACATGTTCATACACAATGATAAAACGATGATGGAATGATAACACATTTTGAGCTACTGGATTTTGAACTAACTGGAAGAGGTCGAAAAATTTTGAGGTCTCGTCGGCGCTGGTACGAATTGTCGTACAGACCTGAAATTCTGTATCTGAATAGGCCATGGTATTTGAGTTTAAGTTTTTGAGGTATCTCTACATGAGAGAGTACGGCTATTATCCTTGGCTCTACCCGACCCAGTTTCTCCAGGGTATGCTTGGCTACAATAGTTTAGAGACTAGAAGGAATGTGTATTTGATTACGCATTTTTATCGATTGTTGCGCGGTATGATCGATAATCCTGAAATTATCCAGAGCATTGGTTTGTATGTTCCCGATAGTTACCTAAGACAGCGTCGGCATAGATTGTTTCACATTCCTATACACAGGACCAACCTGCCTATGGTTATGCCTGTAGGAAGAGCTACCGCTATGTTGAACAATATCACATTGGATATTGATCTGTTCCATGTGTCCGAAGGAGTTTTCCGAAGCGAGATTCTTCTACACATTTAACAAGAGTCTTCTTGCGTAATTTTTAATTTGTTTTTTTTAATGTATACGCCTTAAATGTTTGTTTGTAATGTATATATTACTTATTGAATAAATTGAATTGAATTGAATTGAATTGAATTGAATTGAATTGAATGGTAGTTGTACAAATATAGAGGGTATGTATTTTAAAAATCGAAAGAAAAAATATTTGCCCTATCAGGGACAGCCTAATGTATCATGTATGTTATAAGTTTCTCAACAAAAATCAATACATTTTAAATCTATCAAATAACTACTCACATATCGCTCACTCCTTTCAAGAACGTCATAAATAAAAAATCATTAATTTTCAGTTGTACATGTTTTCGGAATGCCCAGAAAATGTACTATATCCCAGCAAAAGAAGCAAATTTTTAACTGAATAATTACCCGCTACAGGGCAGAAAGTGTTGTTTTTTGCATTTTGAAGAAACTGTTGTTTTTTTATTCATTTAATATATTTACATTTTTATTTATAACATAAAACATTTAATTAATTTATACATATGGAGAACTTTTATATTTCGATTCGCTGTACCTCTCCATAAAAGAGACTGTGCTCTTGTGCTTGGAGAGGGACTTACACTCGTGGTTTAATGTTATATAATAAAAGGAAAAATTTAGACAGGATTAAAATATTGTTATTTTTTTTCCATGGTGAATAAAAAATAATAGTAGCAAATTTGTTCGTAAAAACAGATTTCTTTAAAAATACAATAAATTTATATTTGAAAAATATATTACATTAAAACTGAGTAAATGTGTATTTATTTTTTTCTTATTTATTCTGTCAGATACTGTATTGTTTAAGTATTTTTTAAATATACCAAATATTTTTCAAATAGAGAAAAAACCTTCAGGTTTTACCTAAAAAGACCTGTTGCACAGTAAAAAGTTAAATAAGTGGCTTGATATTTATTTTCAATTCATTCAATTATATTTTTAAACTTTAAAAACGTTCTCCTGAAAAATCCATTTTTTTTATTTATGACGTTCTTGAAAGGAGTAAGCGATATGAGTCTAGCAGGACAGTGCATGTTAGGTGCTCCTTGGTGCAATTTATATGAGAGGATAAAGTCCTGATACGAAATATTGAGAGCCGTGCTTCGGATGACGAAGATGAATGATATTCAGCTATTGGGAGACGAGCCCCTTAAAAACACAATAAAAATAAACCGTCAGGGATATAAAATGAGGTATTTGAATCGCAGGTATAATAATTTCAGCAGGATTAAATCAACAACTCGAAAAATAGAGAAGGCCGAAAAACCACTTAAATACGTTTTAATTTTTGCAAATAACCAGTTCAAATGGGATTTATATAAAAACTTGCCCCGATAGGATTTCTGTGTTTCCAAACTATAAACAATCATAAATAAGTGTGGTTTCCATAAACTTGGCGCAGTATTCTAATATACCGGTTTATCGGAGGGTCGATCGAATAGTCAACATAATATTATTTTTATCCGATAATGCACTACTGTTTTTTTTTATTGCGCTTGTAGTACCGTGCACGTGATAGAATAGAAACTTCTTAAAAAATAAAGGATAATTATATTTTGGTATGAAAGAGAGAGATATTGCATCGTAAAAGAAATACAACGATACAAAATTAACGAAAAAAAAATGTTTATTTTACATACTAAGAGGAAGCCTTGAAGAAAGGAAGATAATGAAGAGAAACATTTGTAGAAAAACATTAAAAAAAAACACGCAAAGACCACATTTATTTTTACATTAAATTATTATAAATAATTAAATTCTGTTTAAAAATTAGTTTTGACTCAACTGAATTAACATTACATCTACTTTTGATTCGGCAATATTAACATATATATATATATATATATATATATATATATATATATATATATATATATATATATATATATATATATATATATATACATATATTATATATATATATATATATATATATATATATATATATATATATATATATATATATATATATATATATATATATATATATATATATATATATATAGTACGCTAGTACGCTTTTGACTCAACTGAATTAACATTACATCTACTTTTGATTCGGCAATATTAACATATATATATATATATATATATATATATATATATATATATATATATATATATATATATATATATATATATATATATATATATATATATATATATATATATATATATATATATATATATATATATATATATATATATATATATATATATATATATATATATATATATATATATATATATATATATAATGATTAAAGAAAACACTCGTTTTATACCACTTGAGTTTTATTGTATGAGTTTTATTTTATTGTATTTTATTGCATGAACGTGGAAGAGGCGAAGAATGTTTGCAAGGACAGAGTGGTGTGGCGCTCTATTCTCTCTGCCTACCCCTGCGGGGAAGCGGCGTGATGGTTAGTTAGTTAGTTTAGTTAGTTAGTTAGAGTTTTATTGTATTTATTTATATATCGATAAAAAATATTACGAAATATATTCGAACGACCCTCCAAAACACATCGAAACGCATACATTGCTAGACCGCGACAATAATTATTATGTATATAAGGCAGGTACTGTTAATTAAAGGACTACACTAATTTAACATTAATTTTAATTTTATTTCAAAATAATTATTTAATAATATAAATTATAAACTAACTTACTAACCTTAGCGCCATTTCACCATTTCCCCGCAGGGGTAGACAGAGGGAATAGAACGCCAAGCCATTTTGTCTTGTAACCAATCTTCACCTCTTCCACGTGCATTTCTCCATACATACTCACAGAATATTTCGACTCCTGACCTGATTTGAAATTCTTTATCATACCAAGTTTTCTTCAGCTTTCCTCAGTTTCTATTCTGACGATAATCACCTCATAAATTATTATTTATTTTTGATTAATTAATGGATTAACTGTAATATATAAATTGAATTTACAATTTTTGAATGAATTATGATAAAATGAATAAGGATATATATGATTAAGTATTTCAAAAACTTAAGTGTGGTCAGGTCAGGAGTCGGAATAATAGGCAGAGAGTTTTTTTACGTTTGTATCCTGGGATTGTTTGATTATACCCGTGAAGAATTATTGTATAAGTATTGTAATATTATATTTAAACTACTAATTTTTTAGCAATAATAATGTTTCTAAGCTTACACTATTTCAAAATATAATAAATAATATTTTTTTGTATCGTTATATTTATTTTAACCGCCCTATTTTTGTCCGCCTCCGTAGTGTAATGGTCAGCACGCTCGGCTACCGTTCTGGAGGCCTGGAATGACTGGTTGTGATCGATAACCTGGAGAGGAAGAGAGGGAAAGGAAGATGAACCGATCATGTTAAGGCAGCAGCAGGTTGGAACGCTACGTGCAGCACAGTCAAGGGATAACTGAAGAAGAGTCGTTGCTTCCACAAGGATCACAACCCTCAGCAATGAGAAATAATACGGAGGAGAAGAAGACATCATATACATAACGTAGTCATACAGGAGAAAGTGACCAAGTGCATTGTTTTACAAAAACGTGATCATTGACTATTTGATATCTTACTAGCTTAATATTGCCCTGAAAAAATCCCAAAGGATTTTAAACTTGGAAGTATAATATATTGACTTGTTAACAATTACTAACTGCATTGATGTTTATTTTCTTGCCAAGCAAAAGTGATTTAAATGGCCCTCCTGAACATTTTACGTTTTGTTAGTTGGTCACTTTCTCCTGTACGACTACGATAATAACAAATTACAGTAGTGTGCCCTCACTGTTCCTGTGCCCAGGGCATATTATAGAAAGTAGCAAATTTCGTCCTTTACAGGAGTTGAGCGTCCCTGGACGACCGGTGTCGAGAGAGCGGTGACTCCAATACTCGACCGCGAAACGACTTCTTGTCACCTGGGAGGGCCGGCATAAGGTTTTAGTGACTTCTTCGTCTATTATTTTATGGTTCACTCAATATAACACTTAATATCAATATTCTACCGAGGATCTTTTGCTGGTTAATGATTAAATTTTAGTATCATATATCTTAGTCATACAGGAGAAAGTGACTTAGTGCTTTTTTTACAAAAACGTGATCATTGACTATTAGATATCTTACTAGCTTAATATTGCCCTGAAAAAAAACCCAAATGATTTTAAACGTGAAAGTATGATATATTGACTTGTTAAAAATGACAAACTGCATTGATGTTTATTTTCTTGCCAAGCAAAAGTGACTTAAATGGGCCTCCTGAACATTTTACGTTTAGAAAGTCGGTCATTTTCTCCTGTACGACTACGATATGTAGGTATATGGTAAAAAAAATAAGATGGGTTTACAATCCTGTTCCCGGCAATTCACCTAAGAAACAATTCATGATTTTTAGTTTTAATTTCACATGGTATACACCGCTATTTCTGAAAACCTATTGTGATCCGTGTTTCGATGCGTTACACATCATTTTGTAGCAACACTGTATGAGGGTTAGTCTAAATTTCTTTTTCAATATGACAATGTCTAAAACCTGCTTGATTCTTAATGTCCATGTAACCAGTATTGAAAAAACATGGAACAGCTGTTACCCCCTCTTCATCCTTCAACGTTTCAAGGACACAACTCGTAGAATTGGTGAATGTTACACGTGTGTAAAGTGATCACTTAAACGAGCCTATGACGATCGTCAGTACCGTAAATGTCCAGACTTCCATATTCTTCCTCATCTTTGATGAGATGTCAAAAAACTCCTATAATTGAAGATAATCCAGATTTGTGAACAAGTATTTGGATACACTCAAAATGTTGGAAAAAATAATATGTTTGTTGTTTTATTATGTTTACAAAATGTTTGTATTTAAACCTGTCAGTGAGAACATTTTTAGTTCAAAAAACTAGTCATGTTTACATTAATAATCACAATACTGGTCTAACACAAGTATTCAATTTATATTGTTTTTACTCCTCCCTACTTCATATAAAAAAAATTCAAACCTATTTTTTAAAAATAATATAAAAAATAACTCCTATAATTGGAGATAATCCAGATTTGGGAACAAGTATTTAGGCACACAAAAATGCTGTTCATAATTTTAAGTCGTTTTCCTGGAATAGCCTCTTCCGGCCCTGCATTCATCAGAGAGGGGAGAAACAGGTACACATGAGTTATACGGAGTGGGAGACAACGGAGTCTCCGTTCCCCGCCCGCCCCCGCCCCCTCGCCCGCGCGGGGTCCTCGTGACATTCCGAGAGCCGCGGCCGCGACCTCAACATTTGCAACAGTCAGTCACCAGTCCTCGTGGGCCAAATATTTACACCGGAACGATCCGACTATGTCGTGAGCGGAGCGGCGCGAAAGTGCAACAACATCGCTACAGCGTAGCGGCAAAAGCAGCCACACCGGAACGACAAAAGAAGCAATCGCCTCAGCCGATGCAGAAAATCAATCTTCATGCTCTCTCGAACATATTGAAAACGTCAATCAATCGATTGGAGAAGCGCAACGAGTTACCGATAAGAAATACCGAACCACACAAAAAAAATCGATTCAATCAGTCATATTTGTGAATTGAGCCAAATTAAGCATTTGTTTTTGACCTGTCCGAATTGATGCTATAAATTGTGACTTATGATCTCAGCGTGTGGAACAGTTACCTGTTTAAAATTCAGGGGATCATCTTTCGGCTGTGCTGACAGGAAATTCAAACCCAAAATGGACAGGAATACGTTGGCTTTGTTCATTTTGACTGCTATTGTCATGCAAACCTGCCACGGGGTGAGTAAAATATATATTACTTCTTGGGACCACTGTCCGTACACGATGGTGCATAGGGCACTGCATCGGATAGACGCAAAATTAATTATATAAAGGCAAGGTGACTGGCAAATGAAAGTCTTGCTTTTCAGGTATCAGCCTATGGTAATATTACATCAATATTACAGTGAAAAAAAAATAAAATAAGAAATGTGTGTAGAGATGGTTTGGACATGTAGAACGAATGAGTAAGGAAAAAACGGTAAAAAAAAGCGGATTATGATACAAATGCAGACAGGAGCAGAGGAAAACCGAGGAAATTTGGGGATGATCAAGTTTGTCAAAGACGAGATTCACGAATGTGAAAAAGGCGAAGAATGTTTGCAAGTACAGCGGTGTGGCGTTCTATCCCCTCTGCCTACCCCTGCGGAAAATGGCGTTATGTTTGTTAGTGGAAATCATGTACAACGATTAGAGCATAATGTTATATTAGTTATATTCGTATAGATATATTAATCTAAATATTTATTTTTTTAAGAATTCTATGTATAGATAATTGTAAAAGTTCGTTTTCTCAAAATATTAAATCTCCTAAAGTTATTCACCAATTGCTTTGACATTTAGATACAATGTTGCATTAAATACGCTCGTGTTTGTGTATGTAAATACTTATGACAGGTAAAAATATTTCGAGAATACATCATTTATTTGTGAGAATTTAAGCAAATTTTGACAGGATTTAGCTAGTCGCCTTGTATACCATGTGGTATAAATCAGTGTGAACCCAGCCCAGTTTTATTACAATCACATTGATATTAAAATTAACCCTGTATTTCAAGTACTTTCTCTATAGCACTTTCTTTATCATTCATTCTTCACTATTGTAATACCACTTAATTATCATATATTTGCCGCTCTTTAAAGTGGTTTTACACAAAGTGAACGATGAATGATAAGAAAAGTGTTATATTACCATAAGACAAAATGAACAGTGGTTTTAATGAACAAAATATTTTCTCCATACTTTATTGTGTTTAAAAAACACTATCAGTTGACATTGTATATACGTCATATCGCTCACTCCTTTCAAGAACGTCATAAATCAAAATACTTGATTTTTCAGGAGAACGTTATTAAAGTTTAAAAATATAATACAATGTATTAAAAACAAATATCAAGCCACTTATTGAACTTTTTAATGTGCAACAGATCTTTTTAGGTAAAACCTGAAGGTTTTTTCTCCATTTGAAAAATATTTTATAAATTTCAAACAATAATTAAACAATAACTTTTCTTCAAAATGCAAAAACAACACTTTCTGCCCTGTAGCAGGTAAATATTAAGTTAAAAACATGCCTCTTTTGCTGGGATATAGTACATTTTCTGGGCATTCTGAAAACATGCACAACTGAAAATTGACGATTTTTGATTTATGACGTTCTTGGAAGGAATGAGCGATATGTTGATTTCACTCGTTTCGAATATTGATCAATAATTTTTTTTCAAAACATAGTTTTAATAACTGAAATGTCAAACACTCATTAACCTTTGCTTAAAATTTAGAAAATTGAAGGTTTAACGATATCTCGAAAACGAGGAGTGACATACAAGGGTTACGATTGTTACTGTTTTCCGTTAAATTCAAATAATTATTATCAACTATTAGAGAATACACTTCATAAGTAAAATAAGCCGGCTGATTAGTATAAAAAGGAAACTTGTCTATTGCTTCTACTACACCTTCTACTTATAAGAAAAAATCTCAGCACCAAAACGGTTAGGAAATAATGGTATTTACCAAGTAAAAACTGAATTAAAAATTGAAAATGAAGCAATAAGAATAATTTTTTATGGGAATTAAGATTTGTGAGATTTTATGGGAATATCCCGAATTGAAGTATTTATAATTATAATGTTTATCTGAAAATTAAATGAGCCCCGGGTTTAAGGTGACTGCTAAGGTCATTGTTTAGGATTTCTTTTCAGAACAGTGTTGTGAATACGACTTAAGTGCGACATTGTCACGTATTTCTGAGGTATTTACACGTGTCTCGAAGTACCAAGGAAGCACTTACAGTACTATGTACCTCACCCATTGTTATGTTTATTGATTTCTAAAGAGAAATGGAACCAATATGAGCGTAACAGTGAAAATAAAACCCAACTGTACGGCTCGCCATGCGGGTGAAATTTTATTTTAAAAGAATCACTAATGGTCGCTGTCAGAATTTTATTTTTATTTTTTGAGTATAAAGACCCAATGTACGATAAATCACAGCTTAACTTTATTTTAAGACAGAAATACTTGACGTAATTGATCTATTGTTTTTACTTAAAATACCGGTTTGTAATGAAAAAAAAAATTGAAATAAATATATGATTTTGAAGAGAAAAGAGTTATTGAAAGGTGAGGAGTTAAAATAATATATTAATATATTTTTCCCATATTATATTTATTTTAAAAGTATTTTTTTTAAATTTAAACCAGCCCATGACAAACCCAAACCCAAAGTCCAAATGAGGAATACAAAACAAATTATTCCTTATCTATGTTATAAAAATAAAATGAAAATAATAAAAAAAACATATGAGACTCACCCCTACCTAGACTACATACCAAAGAATATATTTTAATTTTTAATTTACCTTGTTTATTTTTAATTTTAATTTTAATTTACTTTGTTTAAAAAAATATTGTAAAACGAACTCCCTAAACACAAGTCGCTCACTCCTTTCAAGAACGTCATAAATAAAAAATCGTCAATATTCAGTTGTGCATGTTTTCGGAATGCCCAGAAAATGTACTATATCCTAGCAAAATAGAAATATTTTTAACTTAATATTTACCCGCTACAGGGCAGAAAGTGTTGTTTTTGCATTTTGAAGAAAAGGTATTGTTGAATTATTTTTTGAAATAAACTAAGAAAAAAAAACCTTCAGGTTTTACCTAAAAAGATCTGTTGCACAGTAAAAAGTTCAATAAGTGGCTTGATATTAATTTTTAATACATTGTATTATATTTTTAAACTTTAAAAAGGTTCTCCTGAAAAATCAAGTTTTTTGATTTATGACGTTCTTGAAAGGAGTGAGCGAAGTATCTACTTTATTAGAGAGGTAGAAACGTTATACATTGAAATGTATTGTATGTATATTCACCAACTATTTTGTTTTATTTAAATATGTTTTGT
Organism: Brachycentrus maculatus; assembly: GCF_059751285.1. Taxonomy (NCBI): domain Eukaryota; kingdom Metazoa; phylum Arthropoda; class Insecta; order Trichoptera; family Brachycentridae; genus Brachycentrus; species Brachycentrus maculatus. Next base: position 2,288,783 of record NW_028280819.1, read on the forward strand.
AAAAAAAAAAATCAATAAAAATAAAATAATAAAATAAAGAGATGTCAAAATGTAAACAATCTTATTTTTATTTATTTGATTATTTCAGATGGAGAGGCCATATTCGAGGGGATTTAGTTTGTTTGGGGGCGGAACCCAAAGTAAACAACCGCTCAAACAAATTGGGGGATTTTGGGGAAATAGGCCGCCTGCTCACGACTCACCTCCTGCTGCTTGCTCGTGTGGTAAGAACAATTTTAACCTATCCGGGAGTATGGACGTAAATAAACGTCAGTTCGAATTTTCCTCAAAGGAGTATCGACGTTAATGAACGTCGAAGTCCGTCTGTCAGTTAGTATGATGTAACTTGTATAGAAATGACATCTGTGGATCATCATCATCATCTTCTAAAGGCAGCGCCTTGTTGTGTCAGCCACTTGTCTCTGTCAGTCGCCATCCTCTTGAGCTGCGAATAGGAGGAGACGTCCATGAGCCGCTTCAAATCCTGGAAGTATGAAGTTCTTGGGCGGCCTCTTGTTTGTTTTCCCAAGATTCTTCCTTCGAAGATGTTGCTAAGAAAGGTGCTATGTCTAATTGAGTGCCCTATTAGCTTGGCCTTCCTCTTCAAAATATGATTTATAAGCTCTCTTCTTTCTTTTACGTCCTGCAACACCTTTTCGTTGGGCTTCCTTACGACCCATGATGTTTTGATCATCTTCCTCCAAACCCACATCTGTGGATATTTGTGTATAATTTTGTCATAATTGAAAAATATTTCGAATATGTGTTTAAATTTTTTTTAAACATAATACATCAATTTAATGAAGATTTTTTTTTCATGTAAAAAGAACCCACTTCCCAGAGAAAGTCGGACATCAATTTTGGTACTTCCGAAAAGGTTAAACATCAAAATGGCTAACTTATAGTATTTTTTTTAAACATGTCAAATGTGCATCCGTTATTACTTGATAAAGTACCCTTAACCCTATAACTCCCTTCCTCACACACACACTCCCACACTTTATTTTTTATTTTTTATCTAGTGATGTTTTTGATCGTTATTATAACATAAATGTGGTATTGTGTAATTGGCTTTTTTTATTAATGTAACTATTTTTTATTATATTTCAATTCAAACCCTTATCTGCACCCCAATGGTGCATAGGGCACTGCAGCATATAAACGCATTGTTATCTTGATCGTTAACGCATGAAGGAAAGGTGATCAGCCCTCCGCTTCAGTAGTACCAGTCCGGGGTGATATTGAATAAATATTACAGTGAATAAATCACTTACATTTATTAAAACCCCCCCCTGGGAATCGAACCCAGGACCTCCAGAACGGTAGCCGAGCGTGCTGACCATTACACTAGGGAGGCGGACATATTTTATTATATACTTTTACTAAATGTAAAGCTTTACAATTCCCGAATAAATAAATAAAAAAGTAGTATGGGATGTAAATTGGACGTAAATTAAATCTTATGTGCGGTAATTTTGCTTAAATATGGTACACCATAATACTTAAAATTATTAATACTCATATTTGTATTTTTTCTATACGGTTAATTAAATCAGTTATTCGTTAATTGATTCGGCGGTCACTTTGTGTGTATATCTATCCATCTATCCATTTTAATTTAAGTTTTGATTTGTACCTGGTACATACCAGTATTTCTTAAAATCTTTTGTGACACGTGTTTCGATAAGTTTTAGAGTTGTGTCCTTGGGATGTTCAAGGATGAAGAGAGGGTAAAAGCTGTGATCGGGCAGGCTTTATTCATTGTCGCATTAAATATGAAAATTTGACTTAGCTTCACATACAGAGAATGAAAATGATGCGAAATATATAGAAACACTTGTCACAGTAGATTTTTTTTTAAATAGTGATATTTGCTAATTAAAACTTAAAAAAAAATCAATTGCATTAGTTTCTTTAGATATTAAAATATTTTTTTATGAATATAAATATATATATTTAATTTATTGATTTGGCGTTGAATTTGTAGAACTCCATTTTAATTTATGTATTAATTTAAAATCAAACACAGATTTTTTAAGTCTACTAAGTTGTATTTTATTAACAAAAACACATAAAAAAATATATTCTGACACTTGTTTCGCCTTGTTAGGGCATTATCAAACGAATGTAAAGATCAAACGGACTACGGTCCTTATGTAGCTATAAGCTAAGTGACAGTTTTAACACGTGCAGCAATAATTTATGGGTGACAACAGTAGGTAATGGGGGATGTAGGTATGTGCCCTTATATTTTTTTTCTGGGAAAGAAAGAATTTATTGGTTTTCGTTAGTAAAATACAACTTAGTAGACTCAAAAAATCTGTGTTTGATTTAAAATTAATACATAAATATATTTTTAATGCTTAAAATATCTCCTATCCAATTATCAACATATTATCGAAACCTTTACAAATAATATATCATTGTTTATACTACCAGACGCGGAATTATTCACCCTACGGACGATATATTGATATAGTAGGTACTACAACTTGAGATGAAAAATCTGTATTTTTTTATATTATAAGATATAAGATGAGAGATTTTTCTATGACTTGCGATTATTTATTGCTTGTTTACAGGTGTTTTGCTTATTTATCACCAGAACGTTTAATTTTTAGTATGTGGGGAAAGAAATGACCCCGGTCGAGTGGTGGGTGGGCAGGCGGCGGCTCCTCAGGAGTTCCCCTGGATGGCCAAGCTGTCGTACTTCAAGAAGTTCTACTGCGGCGGGACCTTCATCAGCGACCGCTACGTCCTCACAGCTGCACATTGCGTCAAAGGGTAACTAAATACCACTTTACACACGTGTAACATTTACCAATTCTACCCATGATTGACAACCACGCTACTCAAATTCTTGGAAGTTCTATATACATGATCCAATTTCGAAACATTGTACTTGAACCACTAGTATTTTCACTAGAGGCATCTATTGGTGAGATGAAGAAGCTTTTTTATTGATTAAAAACTCTTTCATTTGTTTATGGCATTACTGCCTTTTACAAAAAAACATAGAAGTTAGAAATTAAAATAGATTACATAGGAAATAAAAAATAAAAATAAAATAATAATCATAATAATTATATCGCTCACTCCTTTCAATAACGTCATTTATCAAAAACCGTCAATTTTCAGTTGTGCATGTTTTCGGAATGCCCAAAAAATGTACTATATCCCTGCAAAAGCGACATATTTTTAATTTAATATTTACCCGCTACAGGGCAGAAAGTGTTGTTTTTGCATTTTAAAGAAAAGGTATTGTTTAATTATTTTTCTAATTATACTAAATATTTTCCAATGGAGAAAAAACATTCAGGTTTTACCGAAAAAGATCTGTTGTATAGTATAAAGTTCAATAAGTGGCTTGATATTTATTTTTAATACATTTTACTATATTTTTAAACTTTGAAAAATCAAGTTTTTGCGAATATGACGTTGTTGAAAGGAGTGATCGATATGTGAGGTTCATATTCTTACTTACTTCTACAATTGGAGATAATCCAGATTTGTGAACAAGTATTTGGGCACACTCAAAATGACGTTAATATTTTTTTCTGCTTTCAGATTCATGTTCTTCATGATCCGTGTTACGTTTGGAGAGTTGGACAGATGTGACGAGTCCAAAATGTACGAGTCCAGATTCGTGATCAGGGCTATCACTCACGACTTTAGTTTTAGCAACTTCGACAACGACATCGCGCTCCTGAGACTCAACGAAAGGGTTCCCATAAGCGCCAACATCCACCCAGTCTGCCTTCCTACAGATCAAAGTACGTGGAGCTTTCAAAGCTTTATTTAATACCCCTTTCGTACCTACGCATAGCGCATACTTTTATTTTATTTATATTAATAAATATGGCTGTAACGCCTTTTACAAACAATACATTAAAATATATATTGCTCACTCCTTTCAACAACATCATATATCAAAAAACCTGATTTTTCAGGAGATCGTTTTTTAAGTTAAAAAATATAATAGAATGTATTAAAAATAAAATCAAGCCACTTTTTGAACTTTTTACTGTGCAACAGATCTTTTTAGGTAAAACCTAAATTGTTTTTTCTCTTTTTGAAAAATATTTAGTGTATTTAAAAAAATAAATAAACAATACCTTTTCTTCAAATGCAAAAAACAACACTTTCTGCCCTGTAGCGGGTAAATGTTAAGTTAAAAATATGCCGTATTTGCTGGGATATAGTACATTTTCTGGGCATTCCGTAAACATGCAGAATTGAGCATTGACGATTTCTGATATATGACGTTGTTGAAAGGAGTGAGCGATATATTGTACATCGTTTTGACGCCTTTTTTTATTCTTCTGTTGCAAACTCAATGCCTCACTCCCAAACATTATAATTGGTACCAAGACTCCTTTGTGCATTGCCAGTTTAGTTTTCGCAGATAAGCTTTTATTTGCTATAACTGATTTCAGTGCAACATCACTCTAATCCCAGCATTCACTATTCTTTCTTTTTCTTTATTTTTGCCAACTCCATGCTTTGATTCCATACATTCCATACATACCTTTTTCTCTTTTTTTAAAACATTTATTTGTTAACTATATAGTTACATACATATAAATACACATTCTGCATACATTAATTAAAAAATTATAAACATAACTAACTTATTATTTTTTGACGTCTCATCAAAGATGAAGAAGAATATGGAAGTCTGGGTATTTACGGGGCTGACGACCGTCATAGGCTGGTTTAAGTGATCACTTTACACACGAGTAACATTCACCAATTCTACCCATTATTGACAACCACACTACTCAAATTCTTGGAAGTTCAATATATATATGAACCAATTTTGAATCACTAGAACTTCACTCGAGACATCTATTGGTGAGATGAAAATAAGCTTTTTATTGAGCAGAAACTCTTTTATTAGTATGTGAGGTCCGAATTCTGGATTATAATCACACACATCAGAAACGCCAGAAAATATCATTTTCATTTTTATTATTTAAGCTTATAATTTGACTAGATAATTTATTTACAACATTTTGATGAGATGTCAAAACTAATATAAAAAATTACTCCTTTAATTGGAGATAATCCAAATTTGTACACACTCAGTATTTAGACACACTCAAAATGTTGTAAATAATTAACTTGTTTTTTGCAGAAACCCATCAAGCCACCTTGTGTGTCTTGTCGGTGGAGTTCATTAACACACGTTTCTTTTATTGTTTTTATCTATTTTAACCTAATAAGTATATGTACATATATAAAGAAAAAGAAATATATGCATATGGCCTGTTTATTTTCAGAACAAACGTACGTGGGAACTGAGGGAATAGTAACCGGATGGGGAACGTTGAAGGAAGACGGCAAGCCTTCCTGCACGTTGCAAGAGGTCCAGCTGCCCGTGCTGAGCAACGCGGCGTGCAGGAACACTAGCTACAACCCCAAGATGATCTCCGACAACATGATGTGCGCCGGGTACCCGGATGTCGGGAAAAAGGACTCTTGCCAGGTATTTGGAAATAAAAGTTAATTATTCATGTGTTAATTGTATTAACAAAGTATAATGACACACATCAATCACACAAGTCACAATTAACACACTTTATGGCAAAGCACATGGAATTACGAAATAAAATAATATGGAAAAAATGAGAGATGAACTAAACTGGTTATCTATAAAAAAGAGACTTAAATTTTATATGCTAATCTTTCTACGTATTTTTTTAAAACGATAAATTACCAAAATGTTTTAAGGATAAAATAGTTTAAAACAAAAATTGTCATGAACATATTACTAGAAATAAGGATAAAATAACACTGCCATTGTTGAAAAAAACACACAGTCGCAAAATTGTTTAATGTAAAAGGGTTTGAAAATATTTGATGAGATGCCTGAATGTATGAAGAATGATAAGAGTCTGAAAGAATTTAAAAATAAATGTTTTTTTTTTACTGTAAAGAGATGTAAATATATATACACATATATATATATATATATATATATATATATATATATATATATATATATATATATATATATATATATATATATATATATATATATATAGATGATGTAAATTAAGTGTCAATAATAGTTTATATTAATTGTAATATAAGCTAACTTATTAAAAAAACACGGAAACACTTCAAACAAAACCTAACATATGTCTCGTTTGGTCAAAAGAATTATGATTATTATGCTAGAAATACTAGATATTGTATAAAACAGCTATTCATAAATGGATAATAGAAATGGGTACATTTAAAATAGTGTATTTCAAATATATTTTTTTTATTTTTAATCAATTGAAACAATATGTGTCTCAACAGACATAAACATCTTTCGTATTTTTACAAAATAATATCGAAGATTCCGGTCATTCCAGGGCTCACGACCTGGCATTTGGCTGGCCTAAGTGATCACTTGAACTCTTAACACGAATGGCATTCACCATTCTGGCCATTAAAGAATTCATATTGCGTTATTTTTTTTTAAGATATTGATATATGCATTGTTGTTGGGTTATTTTCATACTTTTAGGAATGTGGGTATGTTGGTGACACATTGGTGACAACAACATAGCCACAATCGTGTGAATAGCCACTTAGTCCGGCAAGGGCAATCTAGATTTGTCTCCTCTAGAAACCAGTCACTCGCTTAGAGCTACCTAGTTATACTCATTTATAAGAAACCAAAGTACTAGCGAGATTTTACTAATCATCGCTCATAACCTAAATACATAACACACACGTTAGTTGTTATTTGGTAGATTTGAAATGTATGGCTGACAGTAGCGCCTTCACTTGATAAATTACGGAAATTTGTACCTTAACTAAATATTTACACACCATCCGTTAAGTGTAAACTCCATTATAATAGGAAAAACAAAATGAAAATGTTCTTTAAATATTTTTATGTACTTTCAGGGAGACAGCGGCGGTCCCATGATTGCAGAAAGAAAGGATCATAAATATGAAATAATCGGTAAGGAATAAAATATATTATGAATATGAGGTCTTAAAATAACATCTCTTCACTTACAACCCGTATTCGGATATCCTGTTTATATTTGACCTCGTAACGAAATGTACATAGTTTAGGGCAATTCTCATAAATTCAATTTTCATAGACCCATCATCTAATTCAAACTATCATTTGACCAGTAAATTACCTTTGCTCTGAATCCAGTGTCCTTAAAATCATTTTTGATTAAAGTTTTACTCGGTAAATACCACTATTCCTTAAAATCTATTGTGACACGCGTTTCGATGCATATTAAATTATTGGAAGAGGTTTTAGCAATTTATTTTCTAGCTTGGTTTATGGTACCAATGTCTTTCTTTTCCCTTGGTAACGTACATGATTAAAATAGTAAAGGTGTAATTATTCGTAAAATTACATCAGCAATAAGAAGAAACCCTTATCCGCACCCCAATGGTGCATAGGGCACTGTGTCATATAAACGCAGTGTTATCTTGATTTTTTTTTTTACACATGAAGGAAAGGTGATCAGCCCTCCGCTTCAGGTACCAGTCCATGGTAATATTGAATAAATATTACAGTGAAAAAATCACTTATATTTCTTTTACCCCACTTGGGAATCGAACCCGGGACCTCCAGAACGGTAGCCGAGCGTGCTGACCATTACACTACGGAGGCGGACACATCACCAATTGCCACATCAGCAATAACTCAAATAAAATAATAATTTCTGAAAAATTGATATTATCAATATTCGGCATTAACTTTGTGGAATAAAATGTTAATTAAAATTATTATCTATGTTTCCTTTTACAAAAAGACCGGTTCGTTCACCCTCCCCCCTTTATTTATTACCCTACCAACCTCCATTATACACCAGATTTTTTTTGTTCGTTAGTTTTGCTGACCACCTGTTGATGAAAACAACTGTAGTTTTCAAAACTAGTTGCGTGTAATGAAATAAAAGTCAAATGGTATTATACAAGTCGCTCACTCCTTTCAAGAACGTCAAAAATAAAAAATAAATTGATTTTTCAGGAGAACGTTTTTATAGTTTAAAAATATAATACAATTTATAAAAAACCAATATCAAGCAACTTTTAAACTTTTTACTGTGCAACAGATCTCTTTAGGTAAAACCTGAAGGTTTTTGCTCAATTTGAAAAATATTAAGTATATTTAAAAAAAAATATTAAACAATACATTTTCTTCAAAATGTAAAAACAACACTTTCTGCCCTGTAGCGGGTAAATATTAAGTTAAAAATGTGCCTCTTTTGCTGGGACATGGTACATTTTCTGGACATTCCGAAAACATGCACAACTGAAAATTGATGAATTTCGATTTATGACGTTCTTGAAAGGAGTGAGCGAAGTGTTTAATTTTTCAAAAATAATATGAAAATTTTACTTATTTTTTAGGTGTGGTTTCATGGGGTAACGGTTGTGCCAGAAAAGGTTATCCCGGAGTGTATTCCAGAATAACAAGATACCTCCCCTGGATATTAGAACACACAAAAGACAGCTGTTTTTGTAATGAATAACCCAAAATGTTTAAGTAAAAAATACCATTAAAATTATTTAACCTACCAGTTTAAATTAATTGAGAAAAATGTGCAATGATGTCGTAGAATCATAACTTATATATTTTTTGTTATTCGGCCATTGATGTAGTCATTATTATTAATGAAAAAGTTGAAGGAGAGTGCTATAAAGGACTATGTATAATATTGAAATCGTATTTTATTAGAGTATATTTATTAATTTCTGACTACATTCTCAGATCTGATATTCATTTCATGAACATTTTGAGATATAAACAGCATATATATATATATATATATATATATATATATATATATATATATATATATATATATATATATGTATTATAATGCTTTATAATTCATTAAAGACCAGAAACTGGATTTTTTACCCTACGGATGATCCTTTAGGTGGAATTATCCAGTGTTATATAAAAAAAAAACAATAAAAAATGATTATTGATTGGAAAATATAACTACTTATATAAAATTTAAATGTTATTGTTAGATAAAATAAATAAAAATGAATAAAATTATATATATATATATATATATATATATATATATATATACATATATATATATATATATATATATATATATATATATATATATATATATATATATATATATATATATATATATATTTTTATACATTTATACATTTTATACATTTTATTTACTTTACATTTAAAACCTTTACGTACCCAAAATGACAGAGACATAGTGTTTATTATATCCAAATATATAAAAGTATGTAAAAATTAATTTATGTAAACATTATGTGTATATAATATGCAATATATGAGTCTGCTTTTTTAAAAATATATATTATCTGTAATAAAATTTAAGCTATATATTTATATACTCAAGAAATTTATTTATAGGAAAATAAATTATAAGATTTACACACCAAATAGTTGTTTTAATTTATGACCTGACGAACATAAATAAATTTATAATTAAAATCTAACTTTGTTTTAAAATCACTATACACAATAAAGTGATTTTAAAACAAAGTTACATTTTAATTATAAAACGGAAAATCACAAAGTTAGTGCTTCAAATATAAAATATAGTTTTAACTACGCAGCATAGAAAACTTTTCGGTAAATAAAAACAATATTCATTAATTTCTTTTCAGGTTTCGTTAATTTCCTTGGAATACTAAGCAATAACTTATAAGATATAAGTAATATATAATATTATTATAAGGGAATAATTGATAAGTTAGCTTCCGTATTATAAATTAAATAAATTATTGAAATAATAAAAGAAAATAATGAATTCAATAAGATGAAATTACTATATTTTCTGAGGTTCAGAAGAAAGCGGAAATATTAAAATTTTTATACCTCGTTGAAAAGAACGCTTGAAGCTTGTCTTTCTCAAACAAAGATGTCTCTATGTTTAGTGTACTACCAGCAGTATGTAAAACAAACTAGTATGTAAACCTAGTATGTAAACCCAGTGTGTAAAACAATTCGGGAATAATGTTACATACATAAAATGAACGTTCTGTAAAATAAAAAAAACCTCCTCAATTCAACCATAAATGTTTCTGACAAATCGCATGTGAAAGAACGTAGAATTTAAATATATAAGTACATATCGCTCACTTCTTTCAAGAACGTCATAAATCAAAAATCGTCAATTTTCAGTTGTGCATGTTTCCGGAATGCCCGAAAAATGTACTATATCCCAGCAAAAGAGGCATATTTTTAACTTAATATTTACCCGCTACAGGGCAGAAAGTGATGTTTTCGCATTTCAAAAAAAAGTCGTTGTTAAATTATTTTTTTTAAATATACTTACTAAATATTTTTCAAATGGAGAAAAAAACTTCAGATTTTACCTAAAAAGATCTGTTGCAGACTAAAAAGTTCAATAAGTGGCTTGATATTTATTTTTAATGTATAGTATTATATTTTTAAACTATAAAAACGTTCTCCTGAAAAATCAAGTTTTTTGATTTATGACGTTCTTGAAAGAAGTGAGCGATATGTAGTATATATTCCTAAATTTCAATACCCATGGGTAGAATTATGAATGTTACAGTTAAATACAGTGACTACTTAAACCAGCCTATGACAGGTTGTAATCCCTGTAAATGACCCAGACTTCCACATTCTTCCTTACCTATGTTAAGATGGAGATATAAATTTCCTTTACTGTTTAGTATTCATTCATCTATTGCCTTTTTTCTGGTATACACGATATTTTACTTTTAATTTATAATTAAAATGTAACTTTGTTTTAAAATCACTATAATCATTTATTATAACTTAATTATAATGTCTACCGGTTTCGAAGCTAACCGCTTCTTTATCTAGTCTTGAGAAAGAAGCGGTTAGCTTCGAAACCGGTAGACATTATAATTAAGTTATAATAAATGATTATAGTGATTTTAAACAAAGTTACATTTTAATTTTAAAATGGAAAATCACAAAGTTAGAGCTTCATATATAATAAATTACAAAAATTATACTTTTGATTTAGTTTCATTCACAGGAAATGATTTTAAATTATAAGTTCCTTTATTATTTTGAAGTGACCGCGAATTTATGTAGATCTCTACCGACGAACCAAACCAGTTGGGCGATGTACCATGTACGAGTATAATGTATCTCGTATGAGAGTTAGTTGTGGTATTATATTTAAATATAGAGGTTCGTATACATATATTTATATCATTAATTTGGAACCAGTTCTGATGTTATTGAACTCTCTACCATACTGTTTTTATTTTTTTGCAAATTTTAACACTTTGAAGACCAACAGTAAAAAACAAAGCTAGATTTACATCATGTTTTAAAGATGTAAATTTTTACTAAAAAAATACATCTTTAAACATCATACATACATCGGTATGATAAATGTTCGAATGGTGAAATAAGGAAGGAATACAAAGCTGAGATAAGCATTATCGATCAAATTAAGAAAGGTGTGTTGAGATGGTTTGGACATATGGAACGAATGTGTGAGGAAAGAACGGTAAAACAAAATTATGAGCTGAATGTAGTTAGTTGAAAAAGGAGCAGAGTACGATTGAGAAAAACTTGGCACGATCAGGTATGCCAAATACTGGAAAGCGATCATATTAGGAGTCACAATAATCAGAGGGAATGTATGAGGAGATGCATGAACGTGGAAGAAGCGAATAATGTTTGCATACACATGGTGTGGCATTCTGTTCTCTCTGTCTACCCCTGTGGAGACGCGGCGCTATGGTAGGTTAGTTAGTTACTTAATATTAAGCTAGTAAGATATAAAATAGTTAATAATCACGTTTTTGTAAAGAATGCACTTGGTCACTTTCTCCTGTATGACTACGATATATATTTACATCTTCTTACATTAAAAAAATATTTATTTGTAAATTCTTTCAGACTCTTTTTATTCTTCATACATTCAGGCATCTCATCATACATTTTCAAACCTTTATACATTAAACAATTTTGTGACTCGGTTTTTTTCAACAATGGCAGTCTTATTCTAGAGCCAGGAGATCTGTCTTCTGTCCACATCTCGTAAACCCTCCATTTTGATTAGGTGCTATAGCTTGTACTTCTCTCCTCTCAGCACATGCCCCAGATAGGACATCTCCAGGACCTTGATATCAGTCAGCAACTGTCTTTTGCTCTTGCTCTTTGGAGCACATTTGCATTGATGACCATTTGGGTCCATGGAGCGTGTAGCATTCTACGATGTAGCCACGTTTTGAATGCCTCCAATCGGTTCATAGTGCTGATGTTTTTGATTGGTTTCTGTAACGTCTAATGGTACTGGAACACTTATGATGAGGAAGACGGAAACGCGCAAAGGAAGACAACTATTTATTTATCGAAAATTACAAATTGTTAGGGCGAGAAGAACAAAGCGACACCAATAAACAAAAAGCGAGCGCGACGTACATACGTTTGAATTTTAATCTTATCTGAGCACACAAAATTTTGTTCTCCACCCTTAATATACGATTTTAAAGGAGTTTCATATGGTGGGGACAATATTATAAATAAGTAAAGTCGATGAACTGCGTCTCTTTGTTCTTCTCGCATACATTTATGAAACTTTCAAACTTTCAAACTTTAAACTAAAATTATTCGAAATATTATAAACCGAAAAGGGTAATTCTATTCTCAGTCCTCTCCTTTTCTTCTTTTCCTATCACTGTCATCTCCTTTTCTCTTTATCCCATCCTTATCTCATATCTCTTGTTTTATATAGATTTTTTCTCTCTTACTTTTCCTATGTATAAATGTGAAAAACTGTAATTGGTATTTATGATTTTTTTTTGTATTCTGTTTTTTTCATGTATTGAAACTGTTTTTTTTTCCGTGTAATAAAAAAAATACAGTTTAAAACACAAATTCTTGTAAAAAATACACAAATTTGGAAGGAACAGTTTCTGTTATGTTGTTTTTTTAAATCAGGGCCGCAACGTGTTAACAAAATCGCGTTACTTTAAATATCCCGCCTTGTCACCTTTAATATATGACCAGAAGAAACATTAATGTAATTCGTCGTGCTGTAATGGAGAAGGGATGATATATATTTATTGAAATTGAATTTATGCAAAATATTTCGTGAAATTCGTTCTTAATTAAGCGGGTTCAACGCCCTTCTGTGTTTGCGTGAACTCTGCAGACTGGAACTGACTAACTGGCAGAGCTGCAAAGTATCTGCCTTTACAAATAATCTTATCCTCTTCCACATTCATGCATCATCGCATATTATTCAGATTATTCCAACTCCTGACCTGATTATTATTATTTTTGAACAAACCATATCCGCTCCCTTTGTGGAGCATATGGTGTCCACAAACTGTCTCCAGGCTTTTCTGTCGGCCGCCAGCTTTTTTGCATCCTCCCAAGTCAGGTCAGCGTCTCGAAGTTTAGACGAGAACTGCCGACGAATTGTCAGCAGTGGTCTTCCTGGGCGCGAACCTGATGCCTTGTAAAAGAGGCAAGCTTGATTAAGGCTCTCAAGAGGCATGCGGAGTACATGGCCAAGCCAACTGAATCGCCTTTTCTTGACGACAGTTGTGACCAAGATTTGCTGCGTCCTACGCCTTATCTCTTCATTCCTCACAAAGTCAAACCACCGCACGCCTAAATTCTCCGCAGACACCTATTCTCAAAGGTAAGTACACGGCTGCTCTGGGCCCTTGTAAGGTGCCATGTTTCACAGCCGTATAAGAGAACAGGAGCAATGCAGGCATTTTATAGGCGGCATTTGGTCTTCACCGAATAGTATAGATCTGATCTCCAGACAGCCTTCATGCTGTTAAACGCGGACCCTGCGAGTCCTAATCGTTCACGAGTCCTAATCGTCCACTCCCAGTTCCTTTTGAAGGCTGAAGATCTGATTATTACTCCCGGACTGACAAGCCGCTTTCAAGTATTTGACATACTTGATGCCAAGTTTTCCTTGGTCTTCCTCTTTCACCGATTTTGACACAGCGTTGCATTCTAATGTGCATTCATTTTTATATGCTCTGTTCTTTCTTTTCCATTAAAACTAAAACTGACCCACAGCAACGCGTGGCCAGATACAGGTTAGAATACTTTACTTAACTTTAAACCCTTATCCGCGCCCCAATGGTGCATAGGGCACTGCGTCATATAAAAGCAGTGTTATTTTAATCGTTAACATACGAAGGAAAGATGATCAGCCTAGCGCTTCAGGTAACGAGTCCAGGGTAATATTGAATAAATATTAGCGTGAAAAATTACATATGTTTATTTGACCCCCCCCCCTGGGAATCGAACCCTACACCTCCAGAACGGTAGTCGAGTGTGCTGACCATTACACTACGGAGGCGGACAACAAGTTGGAGTAATGATGGCATATTCTCTCTTTTATTTTTTACTCAGTAGAGATCTAACAAATAAATAATGACTTGTCTGTTCGCTAAATGCACTGACCGCCATATTTTTTTTTATAGTGATCGAATGTTACCTGATCAAAAATAAGATATATTTATTTGCGCTATTGGCAATAATAAACAAATAATAAACAACTTGTAAAACACAAGTAAAAAACAAATTACCGTTGCGTTTTAAAATTATTTTGTGTATAATGTGTACAATCTTGTTTTTTCCTTGTAAGTACATACTTAAGAATAATTTGGTCGAATAAAAAATCTAATCGTGTACTTCTATGATGGGATAGGAATTGATCAATCATATCTACACGGTGGACCAAAATACGAGCACGTTTTTGATATTTTATAAATTGTAAAAAAAAATATTTTTCGAAAATGTTGATTAAATTAATATGGGAAATAACTAAATATAATTTTTCGGTAAAATCATAATATTAATGTAAATAACATTATTTGATTTTTTTGTTAACTAATTAACTAACCATCACGCCACTTTCCGCAGGGGTAGGCAGAGAAAATGAAACACGCGATTAATCTGTCTTTGCAAACAATCTTCGCCTCTTCCACATTCATGCATCTCCTTCTCATACCCACCGATTACTCGACTCCTGACCTGACTAAATTTTAAATTCTTGATCATACCAAGTTTTCCTCGGTCTTCCTCTGGTTCTATTACCGAACTCATTCGTTTCATAAATTTCTTTTACTATTCATTCTTCACTCTTTCATAATATGCAGGGTTTTATGAGTATACTAAAAAAATAAAAGCGAATTCAGAAAATGTTGAAATTCGTACATGTAGAACGATGCATTAGTCGCGAGATTGCACGAAATAACATTTAAAAAAATAAATTATTCTTCTATATTATTTTCTTTTGAACGCACTCGCACATAAGTAAGTAATACACACTAAGTATGTATTATTTTCTTGAATGCTTTTTCCCGTTTTTTAAATCACATTTCTTTAAATCACATTTTCATATGGTGTACGGAGTGCGTGGAAGTTTTTGGTATCGTAAGGCAGAGGTTCCCAAACTTTTTTTGTCTCGTAGACCCCTTGCCATATTTTTCGATTTTTTCCCTCCTTACCTGATATTGTTTTTCAGCAAATTCACTATCTTCTAATGTATTTTGGAAAGTCGATGTAAGTAGTACACATTGAAAGATTGAAATTTATAACGTGTATGATAATTTATAAAGTGTAATGAAAATTCAAAAAATACACACATGTTAAGTTAATTCAAATTAAAATTACTCTCTGTTAAATTAAATAAATAAGCAAATAATAAATGCTTTTAGTCTTAGGAATAAACTTGATGCCGTTGATTTCCATTTCTTTTTCATGGACCCCCAATTTTTTTCGCTGACATATGCCCCTTCCAAGTCGTCGTAGACCCCTGGGGGTCGATATAGACCACTTTGGGAATCACTGTCGTAAGGGAAGGGTAATTAAGTATAACTTAACTATGAGTATTTCAATGTTTTAGAATTAGTACATAAACCCTGATGATGGCAATGTTCTTGTCGAAACCGGTTGGAAAAAAGGTACCAATTAAAAGTTGTTAAAACAAAGTTGTTTTATTTTATAATGTTTGATACAATATAACTTATTTTTATGTTTTCTTATCTATGTATAGCCATTGTGTCTATTTTACAATACAGGATTATGGTATGGGGTGGTACGAGTGACACAATATTAAAAGTCTTTAGGTTGCACAAAAATCCGTAGTGAAAATAATACTTCGAAAATATTCAATAAATTACCGACTCGTGCCAGATAAACAACTATACGCTAAAACAACCCTAACATATGCAATGCATTAGCCTTGTTAGATTTATTAGCCTTACTGCAAAAATTCAGCTAAAAAACAAAAAAATCAACTATATCAAAGTCGATCCGGAGATGCAGGATAATTTCCGATGTGTATAAAATTTTGTATGTATGGTAAAAACATTATTTGGCACCGTTTTCTTCCTGTGCCCGATAGAAAACATACATTTTTTTCTCCATACAAAAGTGGCCGTCCTAATATGCATTTAAGAATTACTTACATGTGTTACAAGGAAGGACCTCCCAGCAAAACAACACACATATTACAAATAACACACTATATGATAACATACACAGAACCACAAGATAAAAAAAAACACTGAAACACGTGAAACAAAATATAATATATACCGCGTGTGGTCTAAGGAAGTATTACTGAGTATTATGCAATAAAGGAGTTTGACCTGCTTCGATTGACCATAGAGTCATTTAATAACATTCAAGACAGACATTAATAATTGAATAAAGGAGGTTATTTTGAGGCGAATGTTATTGGGAAAAGATGCAGAAGAAGACCAAGAAAAACATGGCACGATCAGGTATGCCAAATACTTGAAAGTGGTCAGGTTAGGAGTCGTAACAATCGGCGGGTATGTATGAGGAGATGCATGAACGTGGAAGAGGCGAAGAATGTTTGCAAGGACAGAGTGGTGTGGCGCTCTATTCTCTCTGCTTACCCCTGCGGGGAAGCGGCGTGATGGTTAGTAAGTTAGTTTTTTATTTTGAGTAAAAATATTGTGATTAACACAACTGGCTAAATTATAAGTTAAATAAAAATTGAAATCATATTTTTTGGCATCTCTTAGCTATTGCTGGGTATTTTTTTGTCATAAAAAAAAACCCAGAGATATTGAGTTTTGCTTTTATATTATTATTTTTATTTCTATCTTCATAACACATAAATTGCGTATTTTTTTTTCATTTAAAAAGAACCCACTCCCCAGAGAAAGTCGGACATCAATTATTGTACACCCAGAAAGGTTAATTTAAGAACCTGATGACAGACTGTTTAAATCGCAGTTAATTGTGACGTAATAATTTATGTATACATGTATTTTTTTAAATATATATTAACTATACCTTCATAAAAAATATATTAAAAATTAATAACCAACCATAGGAAAGTCTCTTTAATGTCAGTATTTCATACTAACAATGTTTTTTTTTTAAATTATGGATGTTCAATTATAGTTACGACTAATATAGAAAAACCGGACATTATTTATTTTAATGTGTTTAATGTACAGTTGTGTTTGATATCTTGTTTTGCTATGTAAGTTTATATTGTTGCAATTCGGGTATAAATTTATTTTAATATACTGACAAACAGTCCCATTACGTTGACCTGTTGTAGTTATATGTACTTGTTCCTGAATCTGATATATTTTATTCCGTGTCATTGTTGCATAATTCTGTTTTTTTTTATGGTTCAGGCAGAGATCACTCTCCATATGGGTGGAATGCCTTATTTAAAAAAAAAATATATATATATAGTGACAATAGTTATAATATAGGCGAAATGGTGAATAAAATGTGGAGGTCCTCGCCAAAACTCTACATTTCCATTATAAGTGATTTTAAGTGTGATTTAATGATTTAATTTAATGTATGTAAGAGAATTTTTTGTATGTATGCGATATAATGTATGTCAGGTGCGATTTAATGATTTCATATTGGTAACGTATTTATCGCAACTTTAATTAAGATTTCGAAAGCATACAGTAAAGTTTGGATTTAAAATATTTTTTTGTGCAATATTGGAAATGTAACTTTTTGGCAAGGACCTCCACAAATAAAAAACTGACTAGCGATACTGGCCAATGTTTGGTATGAGATAGTGCTTGTGTATGAGTTTAAATAAAAAAAATATTAATAATAATACATTGCAATACGAATAAACAAATATGTAAAACAGTATATATCAAATGAACTGCAATTGATGTAAAGAGCAAAGGAAGTATGATCAGGTAGGGAGTTGAGGGTGGAGAAATAAAGGAAAGCAGCCAAGGAAGAATGACATGAGGGATAGTTAGTTTTAATAATAGATCTTTCAGGAGTTTCTTAAAAACTGTCAGAGAAGGTGCATTTTTCACATCGCTCACTCTTTTCAACAACGTCATATACCAAAAATCGTCAATTTTCAGTTGTGCATGTTTTCAGAATGTCCAGAAAATGTACTATATCCTAGCAAAAGCGGCATATTTTTAACTTAATATTTACCAGCTACAGGGCAGAAAGTATTGTTTTTGCTTTTTGAAGAAAAGGTATTGTTTAAATATTTTTTATAATATTCTAAATATTTTACAAATGAAGAAAAAACCTTCAAGTTTTACCTAAAAATATCTGTTGCACAGTAAAAAGTTCAATAAGTGGCTTGCTATTTATTTTTAATACATTTTATTATATACTTAAACGTTATTAAACGATCTCTTGAAAAATCAAGTTTTTTGATATATGATGTTGTTAAAGGGAGTGAGCGACATGTCTAAGTGACTATAAAATCAAGCTACGACTTATGCAACATCGTTTATCGTGGCCCTACTTATGTTTGAACTTAATAAGTTTTATAGCCTACATACCTACTTTAGAATGGATTTTCTCTGTATGTTTAAAGTTACTAAAATTTCATGTTATTCGTGAGTGAAATTTCTAGGCAAAATCATTGGCTATCTCGTTAAAGGCATGATTCTAAACAATTTAATGATTTTAAGTTAGCAATGAAGTTACTTAGGTATGAGATTTTAGCTCTATGATTTGACTTGTGAGTTTACATAGCATATGAGCATTCCATATAGGCAGAAAAGCAACCAGTACCTGCCCTACCTTACTAAGTCGTACCTAGTTTACCTTACTACCTGCCTCTACTGCCTACCATAATTAATTCTTTAAAGGAACCTAACACTTATGTATTCTTGAGAAAAACGAAGTGATCGACCACGATCTAAAAGGTACATAATGTTTTCAACGTTATGTACCTTTCCTGGACAATAGTCCATCCAGTATCAGTAGATAGACTACGAGTTTCATTTCTACACAAGGTTGAATATCAACAGCGTAAAAAAATAACTAATAAATCATACGTAATAAATACGTATAAATCATAATAAATACGTGTATGGTGGGTACCTCTATTTTCGGTGCATCCTGTACAATTACTATGGTGGTTTTCCCAATTTCACCAACGTGCAAATATTAGGAAGAACACTTAAATTTGCATGCAGGCTTATATTTATTGGAAACGGTGATAATAACTTAGAAGATTGCGATTTGATTATGATTTTTATGCGGTAATTGGCACATAAATATTAATGGATAATCATTAAAAGGAATTCCTTGTTAGTTTTGTAGTAAAGATTAGCTTTATAAATTAACTAATAAATTATTTTCTAGTGTAGTTTTTGCCAATTTTTTATTTTTTAATTTTTTAAATATTTAATTTCGGATTATTTTATTTTATTTTTTATTTTACTAATATCTCATTCCCATTTTGTACATTCTATTATAGTTCTTACGATTATTTTATTTATTTATAATTTTCGAATTTTTTTTTTTACCACAATTTTAATCAATCCTTTTTTATTCGCACCACATAAATTATTTTCAACTAATGGTGCATAGAACTCTACGTCAAATTCACCCCAAATAAAACAAAATGAACCAACTTCCTATTTACACTGTCTTGATGCCATTTTCTAACTTAGTAATACACAAGAGTAGTTGTTACAGCCATAGTAGATAAGTTAACACTCTCTACTACATATGTCCTTCAGAAATAATATGCAATATTCTATCGGGTTGATCAAAATGCTACCATCTGTTGCTAATAAAATCAATTGAGATCTATACTATTCTCAATATTATTAATATTTAAAGCATTTACTTTGTGGTTAGTCATTTTTACTTATTTATTTTTTTACAAAAATGTTAATAAAATTAGTATTTAACCACTCACCGAGATTTTTACGTCTACCGGTTTTGAGACGTACCCGTCTTTTGACCTGTACCCGACCCCTTGACCTGTAACCCGTACCCCTTGAGCCGTACCCGAGACATTTTGTGTAGTTTTGAGTGTGTAAATGGTGCTACGGTGGTGAAGGGTAGTATTGTTTGCATGCTGTGTTAGTGATTGTCCTGACGAAGAGACGGGTACGCCTCGAAATCGGTAGACATAAAAATCTCGGTGAGTGGTGGTATACTAATTTTATTAACATTTTTGTAAAAAAATAAGTACAATTGAGATCTTTAAAACTTACTTCGGCTGACCAAACTCAAAACACAGTAAGGGACATTTTTTGTAGTAGGTTTTTTTTTGCATTTTGGACTAAGTAGAATCTACTTAGTCCAAAAATGTAAAAAAACGTACTACAAAAAAATGTCCCTTACTGTGTTTTAAATTTGGACAGCCGACTTATCGACGTAAATCAGACTAAAGCAAAAAATTTAAAAGCTAAAAATAGAAATAGAAGGGTTTTTGGAGTCTAGAATTAAAATTGAAGCATTAGAACAGAAAAGCAAAAAAATTGACTTGTGATAAATACTGAACGTCTTTTGCTTTTTTCCTTGCTTGTCAATCATATTTTTTTTTCTATTCATCCGGACTACCCAATTATCGAGGTTCTACTGTACATTATACTAATTAAATTTTGTTTACTATACTACTAATAAGATTCTGTGTTATACAATAAAAATAAATCTTCATTTTCGTTTTCCAAATTGATTTGTACTAAGTATGCGCCTAAGAACGATTGGTGCTCAGTGAACTTTCTCGTTGGAGAAACGTACCCCTAGGAGCCAATCAAAAATCATTTGGCGAATAGAAAAGATTGATAGTGTGTAGCGTGAAATTACTGTTAACGAATCTTATTTGCGGTTCTGTGAGAGATTCGAAAACATTATACTTTATTTCAATCACGGGAGGTGGCTCCGGATAAAAAGGATTCGTTTAAAATTTGCAACAAAATTTTGCGAACTGGTGAAAATCATTTTATTTATTGTTTCGGCATTGACTTTGTGGAGACATGTTACAATAATTGACTACATGTTTCAGAAGTTAAACTTCCATCATTCAGGTCTGTATAATAAACTTAAGTGGTATAAAACAAGTGTTTTCTTTAATTGGTGAAAATTATATTGTACCCAATTTGAAAGCTTCCCACCATACTTGCAGATCCAATACAGAAGCTTTATGCTTGCTGTCAGTTTTTTTAAAGAACTTAGTTCCTAGATCAATCAGAACCTACTGTCTGGTGGTGTCAAAAGTCTACATAATCGGAGGGCATTTATGACTAGGTGTATGAATGTGAAGGAAGCTAGGATTGCTTGTTAGTACAGAAGAGTGTGGCGTTCGATTCTCTTTGACTACCTCTCCAGTGAAACGGCGTGATGGCAGTAGTAGTAGTAGTAGTAGTACATAGTACCTAGCACAGAAAATTATGAAGAAAAAAAAACTTAATAATAAAAATACGTCTTGCAATATGTCCTGCCCATTGCCTTTTGAGTTTTGCCACAAGATCCATGACATCGTCTACTTTGGTTGTTTTCCTGGTATCTCCATTTTTTATTTTATCCATCAGACTTAAACCAAGCATGGATCTTTCCATGGATCGTTGTGTGAAATTGAGTTTCTCTGCATTTCTCTTTGTCAGAGCCATAGTCTCTAGTGCATATGTGTTCACTGGCAGTGTGCAGGATTCGTACACTTTTTTAGACGGGTCTGAATCTCCTTATTTTGCAGAATCTTCTTTTCTGCAAAATAAGGATAAATAATAATAATGATAAAACGATAAATTATGTTACAACATTTTGAGTGTGTCCAAATACTTGTTCACAAATCTGGATTATCTCCAATTACAGGTGTATTTTTCATATTATTTTTCGACATCTTATCAAATATGAAGAAGAATATAAAAGTCTGGGCAATTACGGGGCTGACGACCGTCGTAGGCTAGTTTAAGTGATCACTTTACACACGTGTAACATGCACCTATTCTACCCATTATTGACAACCACACTACTCAAATTCTTGGAAGTTCTATATATATATGAACCAATTCGGAAACATTGTTCTTGAAAAGCTTATTTTTATCTCACCAATAGATGTCTCTAGTGAAGTTCTAGTGATTCAAGAACAATGTTTCAGAATAAGTTCATGTGGTTGTCAATAATGGGTAGAATTAGTGAATGTTACACGTGTGTAAAGTGTTCACTTAAACCAGCCTATGACGGTCGTCAGCCCCGTAATTGCCTAGACTTCCATATTCTTCTTCATCTTTGATGAGATGTCAAAAAATAATATAAATTATGTTTCTTTCTTTTGACTCTTGGCCGTGGAAAAAAAAGAAAAAACGAAGATTTACATCCGAGCTTGATTAGGGAGTCGATCATAATTTGAGTCCCAACGATATATACGTGACCTAAATAAAACAAGTTATTTCGAATATTATTATTATTTTAATGGTGGTCTTCTAGTTTAGGAAAGTCGGGTTAGTGATGGTCATGCTGCTGTCATTGTGCCGAAAGTAGCGGGCAGGGAAGGACATTGCGAATAATTTGTGTTTGAAAAATGTCTAAATTCTTGGTTATGTTAATTTTGGCGGTGACTGTGCCACCGTCGCTGACATTGCCCGCAAAGAAAAGTGTGAGTACCTCGAAAAATATGATTTTTGGGAGAATTTAAAAAAAATTGTAATCGATTTTTTTGATTTACAAATATTGCGTATTTTTTATCTTATTATCATAAATTATTATCAAAATAACTTTAAATTTCATGTAAGTTAAATTTAATTTATGTTAAATTAGTTATAATTGATTTATTATTATTTATTGGACATACAGCGCTGTTTTGGCAAGAAATCACCTCAAGGGCGGTTTACAATTTAAAGTAATTATAACATTTAAAATGACAAATAACTTTTTATTTTATATTGCATTAAGAATAAAAATAAATAAATAAATAATTCATAATTTTATATTCTACTTAATAATATAGTTATACAAATAGACTAAACTTAAATTATTATTAGCGTATTTTATTATTATGTTTTTATAAAAATTTTGATTATAAAAAATCTTGTACCATTTTTTAATTTCAAACGGAATATTGCAAATTTTAACGTACACATTTCAGCACAAAATTTAAAAAGTTTTATTAGCTTCAATGAACAAAAAATTCCTACTTTTATTCCAAAAATATCAATTTTATTTTTATGCAATATCTGAAACCCCAACAAAATTAAGAATTTCTGCTAAATAAAAGCTTTCTCCATCCAACAAGATGGCTGTTGTGAACTCTATGTAGTCATGAGATCTCTAGGGGTTCAAAAATTTTTAATAGTGTGGTTGTCAATCAAGGGTAGAATGGTGAATGTTACTAAAACCAACAAATCGTAAACCCTGTAAATACCAAGACTTTAATATCCTTTTTCATCTTTAATGTACTGAGATGTCAAAATTTTAAAAAAAATCAACAATGCTTTGAATATTGAAAGCATTAACTTTGTGGATCATATTGATATATTATTTCTAGAAATAAAAATACTTTGTGTTCTGATCCACTAACATTTTTATTGACCAACTAGTTAGTAATAAATGAAACCCTGAAGAGGGCAACAGGTTGTTGCCGAAACTAGTTGGTTGATAAAAATGTGAGTGGATCAGAACATAAAGTATTTTTATTTCTCGAAATAATATAAAAATCAACAATGTTTAGCAGGTACATAGATTTTTTTTTTTATATTGTGTTTTTTTCCAGAGTTTTGCAAGTGGACGTGGTCTTTTTGACATGATAATTGTACAAACTAGATGTTTTTGCAGTAAGTAATAATGTTTAAATAAAAATAATATTGAAAAAGTGTCTTACATGAAGAAATATATGAATTAGTATATTTTTCTCTTTTTCAGAATGCGGGATGGTACCAAATCCCATGACCAGAACTAACTATTTCGGAGATGACGGTAAAAGTAATAATAACAATAAACTAAGTAGTGACCCAACTCTTGATGAAGTTTTGTCGTATGAACAGAGTCTAAGAAACGTTTCCGACGAATTCATCAACGCAGAAGGAGAGAAATGCAAAACCAATGGAACCAGAGTCATTCAGGTTGGGGATAAAAAGTATTCAGTCAAAAATACCATCTGCGAAATCGAAGACGATCGCGTTCCAGCCGAGACCATTCTAACAGCTGACAATTTCAACAACACTGATAGATCGACAATCAATGACGTCATTAACAAAAATGGTACTGATAAAATTGATCCGGTGTCTTTCGTAAAAGGTGAAAAACCGATCGCGGCTGTAATCGCTGATAAGCTGAAAGGCCAAGCTGTTATAACTAAAGGACCGGAGAAGATCAAAGTTAAGAAACCGACAGAGGGATTGGTTGATGGTAACAGAAAACAGAGGTTGCTTGGAGGAGATTTGTCCCCACCAAACGAATATAATTGGCAGGCCATAGTGATGATCAAGTCAAGACCTGCTGCCGGGGGAGCTATTTTGACTGACCAACACATTATTACGGCAGCTTCTCCATTGATCAAGTAAATCTTCATTTTCTTATTCTTCTCGGTGAAGGCCTTGTATCCTGTTTTTAAGAGCCTCTTGCGATGTCAATTTGTTAGCAGTCAATCCATCTCTTTGATGGTCTGCCTAGTAGTCATCTACCTTTCATTGTTGATAGTTGATTGTGCAATGCAATGTGGGAAGTCTGGATGGTTTCATTCTTCTCGTTGCCTTCCTCGCCTAACGATATCTTCAATCTCGCATATTTCTCTTATCCTGGTGTTCCTTATTCTATCTCGTAGACTCTTGCCAGATATGCTCCTTAGAGTCTTCATTTCCGACACTCTTAGCGCGTTTTATTACTGCAGTGTCCACTCTGCTTCTTCTTCCTTGCTCCATCCCAACTTATCTTTTTTGTAGACTGTTAGGGTCAGCTCTCCTTATCCTCAGGTTGTAGGTCCTTCTATAATATATGTTACAACGTCATCTAGATCATGCCTCCGAATCATGTTATCTTTCTGTAGGATCCATGAATTTTTTAGTCTTCCTCTACATGTCTTTCAAGGAATATCCATGGCGATGCCTGGTTTACAATATGTTCAGGTGTTCTAAGTCCTATGTGTCCATACCATCATAATCGCCTTTCCTCTATCTTACTATTGATATCATTTACAGCCAGGGTTCCACGAATAGGTGAAATCTTTATTTTATCTCTAAGAGACACCGGTGTCCGCTCTGCATTGGATCCCATATCGCTCACTCCTTTCAACAACGTCATGTATAAAAAAAAAAATTCAGGAGATCGTTTTTAAAGTTTAAAAATATATTGAAATGTAATAAAAATAAATATCAAGCCACTTATAGAACTTTTTACTGTGCAACAGATCTTTTAAAGTAAAATCTGAATGTTTTTTCTCCATTTGAAAAACATTTATTATATTTAAAAAAATAATTAACCAATACCTTTTCTTCAAAATGCAAAAACAATACTTTCTGCCCTGTAGCGGGTAAATATTAAGTTAAAAATATGCCGCTTTTGCTGGGATATAGTACATTTTCTGGGCATTCCGAAAACATGCACAACTGAAAATTTATGATTTTTTTTATATATGTCGTTGTTGAAAGGAGTGAGTAATATGTACAATGAGTGTTAATAATTTGAAATGTAATATACGAGAAAGAAAAATCTTTTTAGCGTTTTTTTCTAGCAAATTTTTTTCCTGTCACGATGGGTCGCACACAAGTTTTATATATTTTTAACACAAGTTTCATAAGTTTTATTTAATATTTTTTTCAGCATTCAAGCACTGGATGTGAAAGTATCACTCGGTGTGCACGACCGATGCGTAGCTGACTTGACTTCTACCAACACTAGTGTTGAGACCATCAACATTCACGATTCCTACAGGATGACTGACCGTTCTCACGATATAGCGATCTTGACTCTGAAAACTCAGCTGTTTTTCAATCAGATGATTCATCCAATTTGCCTCCCATCTTCTGGTATGTACTCTATACATATTAAAAATACTTAAAGAAATCTATCACAATTACACTCAAAATGTTGTGAATAAATTAACAGGTCAAATTACAAGCATAAATAAATAGAATTTCATGTTTTTAAGCGTTTCTCAAGTATTTGAATGTAATCCAGGATTCGGACCTCACATACAAATGGAAATTCTTCTTCTAACCCTTATCCGCACCCGATGGTGCATAGGGCACTGCATCATATAAACGCAGTGTTATCTTGATCGTTAGTTGACACATGAAGGAAAGGTGATCAGCCCTCCGCTTCTGGCACCAGTCTAGGGTAATATTGAATAAATATTGGAGTGAAAAAATCACTTACATTTATTTGATCCCCATTGGGAATCGAACCCGGGAACTCCAGTACGATAGCCGAGCGTGCTGACCATAACACAACGGAGGCGGACAAATGGAAATAGCCTCTGCTTAATAAAAGCTTTCCTCATCCCACCATAGATGGCTATTGTGAACTCGCGCATACTGTGTTACGAGTTTGATTAATACATCGAGAAGTTTCAAGAATTTGAGTAGTGTGGTTGTCAATCAAGGGTAGAATTAGTGTATGTTACACATGTGTAGAGTGTTCAATTAACCAAGCCTATGACGGTCGTAAGCCCTGTAAATGCCCAGCCTAAGACAGGTCGTAAGCCCTGTAATCACCTAGACTTCCATATTTTACTTCATCTATGTTGAGATGCCAAAATGTATTATATTGTAATATGATTTTGTTTGTTCTTGGCTGTGGATAAACGAACCAAGACCAACATGTGATTACTATATTTTGTATTCAATTTATGTTTTTTTTTGTTTTTAGCGAGCTCGTACAACGGGGAGGTCGCCTCTGTGATATCCTGGTTGTCTCCGACCGCCCCCAACGTACTAGTACCCTTTCCGCCGCCCGGGTGCCTGCCCCGCCGGGTGAGCCAGCCCGTGATGACCAGGGACGAGTGTACGCGCGCCCTGACGAGCAGCACCTACTACACTGCAGACAAGTCTTGCTTGGGGGTGTTTGGAGCCAGGGGAGTGTTCTGCCCCGTAAGTAATCCATCACACAAAGGGTGTTTGTCCACTACACGGAATTACATGGAATTTTACCGTCTTAAAACGACGATTGGCTTGGTTTGGCTTGTGCTTTTGTCCATCTTTCTTCGGATCGGAGCTCTAAACTTCGGATCACGCTAAACTGTCGTAGTCGCTTTCATTTTTCAAAACCGAACTGCTGGACGGTAAAATTCCGGGACAAGCGCCCAAAGAGGAAGCTAAGATGTTTTATGCAAATAGATGCCAAGAAAGGAGAAGTACAGGTGACACAAAAAAGGGAAGTTTTGAACAATCTAATTAAACCAAGAGTTGATGTGGCCAAAACATGTTATTTTAGTAATTGAAGCCTTAGAATTTGCTTTTTATTGTATGTATTAAAAAATGTATTAAAAATAAATACCAAGCCACTTATTTAACTTTTTACTGTGCAACAGATCTTTTTAGGTTAAACCTGAATATTTTTTCTCCATTTGAAAAATATTTAGTAAATTAAAAAAATATATAAAACAATACCTTTTCTTCAAAATGCAAAAAACATCAGTTTCTGCCCTGTAGCGGGTAAATATTAAGTTAAAAATATGCCGCTTTTTGCTGGGATATAGTACATTTTCTGGGCATTCCGAAAACATGCGCAGCTGAAAATCGAGGATTTTTTATATATGACGTTGTTGAAAGGAGTGAGCGATATCAATTGTAGCGTGAATAATCCAGTGTCTGATATGAATAATAACAAAAAAGATTAAATTACTCACTTTGCCTCTGATATAGTTTATTTTATTTTTAAATACGACTTATTTTGTGATATTTTGTAACTATTCGTTTTATTTTGTTCCAAGGGTGACGTCGGTGCACCAGTCCAGTTCCTGAACAACTATGGGCGTTATGAACTCCTGGGAATCATGACTGATATCAACGTCTGCGACGTCGTCAACCCCGCCCTCTTCGTCAGGGTTTGGGACCACATGTCCTGGATTACCAAGATCATCAGCACAGGGTGCTCCTGCAGACTATAAGAGTCCTGATATTGAATTTGCATGATTAAATCTCCTACTTTTTTGTCGATACAATATTATTTATAAACTTATTTATTCGTGTTGTTAATTATTTATTTTAATTTATTTTGTTGAAAAAAAAACATTTTAAGTGGTGACCAATTTTCGGTGTTTTTATTACTATTTTTATTTTCTATATATTCCTTTTCGACACGCATTAAAATCAGAATTGCCATGTACATACAAAAGTAATGTTTCTATTAAAAAAATCATTGAGATTTTAAAAATATATATTGAATATTTTTTCGTTTTTTACAATATAAAAATAGAAAAAATATTTTTATACTTTTTCTCGACTCCTTAACCTTTCAATAACTCTTTTTTTTTCAAAACCATATGATTAATTCGAAGAAAAACTATTTAAAAAATCAATTACCGTAGAACTAAACTTAAACTTTGATGTGTTACCCAGTACAAAAAAATATTGAGATCTGTATTTGGTCTACAATAATGAACGTATCGACATGATTCATTGTTTGCCTGACACTTATGGTCACGATACGTTTATTATTGTAGACTAAATGCAGATTTAAATCTCTTTTTTGTACTGGGCTCAAGTAATACATCAAAGCTCAAGTAGCCCCGTTCTACGGTACGTGAAATGTTACCTGGATTTAGAGAAAATTATGTTGTGACTTATCGAGAATACTGGGTCTTAAATTTGAAAATGAATAGATTTTATAACAACGTTACTGCCAAATCAATTAATGAAATCGTTAGTACATTTAAATGATTTATCATGACTTAGAAAAATGCGTACGAATTGTAATAAATATAATATGAGGAAATTTTGTTAAAAAGATAATGTATGTAACCTCGTGTTGCCGACCACGAAACATTATTTACGATCAACACACAAATGAATTTTCAACCAGTTGTATTTGTATGTACCTGAATGTGAAATGTAATCAAATCTACATACTCAATCAAATGCACTTGTATTTTTATTTGCACTCGCCTGGGCAAAGTGCAAACCAGTTTTCGGAAGGACCCTTTTGTGGTTCGTGGCCCTCAATTTCTCCTCCAAGGATCAGTTCTCTTCCATTCTCCTTCCAAGTACCATGGAACGCAAAATGATGGGAAAAGCTTTCTTCGTCCTTGCAGCACTTCAATTGGCATATGTGAGTAAATTTGGAAGTTATTATACTGCATTTATAACTTCCAACCTTTCAATAAATCTTTTCTTTTCAAAACCATATAATTATTTCGAAGGAAAACAAGTTTTTTCAATATAAAAACGGTGGTTTAAAAAAAATAACAATCACTTCAAATATTATTGGGTTTGGAGAAAATTAAGTTGCAATTTATCGCATGAGTCTTATTTTTTTTTAACTATGTGTCATTTTGAAATAACGGAAATTGTGAATATCATTCTCCAATTTAAATAATAAAAAAATACGAGTTTTTATATATTGATTAATAATTGTAATATTTATTGATTTTTTAAACACCTGGTACCTGTATTACTAATTTTGAGAACTAAAGAAAAAATACAAGCTGATCAATTTTTATGTGCAGTTTTCCTAACTAACTAACTAACTAACCATCACGCCGCTTCCCCGCAGGGGTAGGCAGAGAGAATCGAACGCCACACCACTCTGTCTTTGCAAACATTCTTTGCCTCTTCTACATTCATGCATCTCCTCATACATACCCGACGATTATTACGACTCCTGACCCGGCCGCTTTCAAGTATTTGACATACCTATATAAATAAACTTGTCTTATAAATTCGTTTATTTTTTATTATAATTTTACTATTATTTTTTGACATCTCATCAAAGATGAAGAAGAATATGGAAGTCTGGGCATTTACGGGGCTTACGACCGTCATAGGCTGGTTTAAGTGATCACTTTACACACGTGTAACATTCACCAATAATATAAGAGTTTTTTTTTAATATAAGAGTTTCTGCTTAATAAAAAAGCTTCTTTACATCTCACCAACAGATGTCTCTAGTGAAGTTCTAGTGATTCATGAACAAGGTTTCTAAATTGGTTCATATATATAGAACTTCCAAGAATTTGAGTAGTGTGGTTGTCAATAATGGGTAGAATTGGTGAATGTTACACGTGTGTAAAGTGATCACTTAAACCAGCCTATGACGGTCGTAAGCCCCGTAAATGCCCAGATTTCCATATTCTTCTTCATCTTTGATGAGATGTCAAAAAATAATATGAAAATAACTCCTGTAATTGGAGATAATCCAGATTTTGTGAACAAGTATTTGGACACACTCAAAATGTTGTAAATAAATTATCTGGTCAAATAATTTTACTATATATATTGTTAAATCAATTAAATACATTGGATATTTTAAAATTATAAAGTTCTGCATATCAATCACTGCTGCTCTGTAGATGATATCGTAAATTGCTAAGCAGATTGCTATTTATTAGGCGCACCGCGAAATAACGGTATTAGAATAATTCATTTATGGTTTAATTTGAATAAATTATGACCGTTATAAGACAGAAAAATGTTTAAGTATCATATTTCCATATTATAAAATGAATTTAAAATTAAAAATGTCTTGAGTATCGCCAACTTACGTGCATCTTGAAAACAAAATAAAATACATTTTGTATATTAAAACCATTATTGACTTACAACATTTTGAGTGTGTGTCCAAATACTTGTTCACAAAATCTGGATTATCTCCAAATACAAGAGTATTTTCATATAATTTTTTGACATCTCATCAAAGATGAAGAAGAATATGGAAGTCTGGGCATTTACGGGGCTGACGACCGTCATAGGCTGGTTCAAGTGATCACTTTACACACGTGTAACATTCACCAATTCTACCCATTATTGACAACCACACTACTCAAATTCTTGGAAGTTCTATATAAGTATATGAACCAATTTAGAAACCTTGTTCTTGAATCATTACAGATTTTGTCAAATTATAAGCTTAATAATAAAAATGAAAATGGTATTTTCTGGCGTTTCTCATGTGTGTGATTATAATCCAGGATTCGGATTTCACATACTAATATAAGAGTTTTTGCTTAATAAAAAGCTTCTTTACATCTCACCAATAGATGTCTAGTGAACTTCTAGTGATTCAAGAACAAGGTTTCTAAATTTGTTTCATATATATAGAACTTCCAAGAATTTGAGTAGTGTGGTTATCAATAATGGGTAGAATTGGTGAAGGTTACACGTGTGTAAAGTGATCACTTAAACCAGCCTATGACGGTCGTCAGCCCCGTAAATGCCCAGACTTCCATATTCTTCTTCATCTTTGATGAGATGTCAAAAAATTACATTATTGACTTTGTTGTATGGTAATAACACTCTTTTAAGTGGTATTACAGGCGCCGTGGCGTAGTTGGGTAGATATTCGACTGCGAAACTGGCGTCGCGGGATAATTTTCCGCCAATTTTATAATGAATGAATGAAAAAAGATTTATTTCCAATTGGTCTGGGTGTTTGTGATGTATTTTTCACAACCTTCCCTGTCCTTATTATCCTACCTGCAGACAAGCCCCTTAAAGTAAGGGCTTTGCGTGTTTTTCCTTAAAAATAATAAATAAATATTTATTTATTTATTTAGAAATTTAACAGAACATTAACATAAATATTATACATTTACAATAATGAATAACAAATAAAACAGGTAATTGTAACATTCCAGTTACAAAATTTCACAAATCGCTCACTCCTTTCAAGAACGTCATAAATCAAAAATCGTCAATTTTCAGTTGTGCATGTTTTCTGAATGCCCAGAAAATGTACTATATCCCAGCAAAAGAGGCTTATTTTTAACTTAATATTTACCCGCTACAGAACAAAAAGTGTTGTTTTTGAATTTTGAAGAAAAGGTATTGTTTAATTATTTTTTTAAATATTCTAAATATTTTTCAAAAGGAGAAAAAACATTCAGGTTTTACCTAAAAAGATCTGTTGCACAGTAAAAAGTTCAATAAGTGGCTTGATATTTATTTTTAAAAAATTGTATTATATTTTTAACTTTAAAAACGTTCTCCTGATAAATCAAGTTTTTTGATTTATGACGTTCTTGAAAGGAGTGAGCGAAATGGTAAATGAGTTGAAAGTAAACAGCAAGAATAAAATATTGCAAAAGTTAAGAAGATTAATAGGCAGACTTAATTAAGAGCCAAAGTAAAAAAATATTTAAAAAAAAGGAAAAAACATAAACTGTTATAAAATGTACAAGTTGAGATGTACGTCCGCCTCCGTGGTGTAATGGTCAGCGTGTTTAGCTACCGTACTGGAGGTCCCGGGTTCGATTCCCAGGGGGGGGTGAAAATAAATATTAGTGATTTTACACTGTAATATTTATTTAATATTACCCTGGACTGGTTCCTGAAGCGCAAGAGTGATCACCTTGCCTTCATGTAAGTAATGATCAAGATTACACTGCGTCAATTCGATGCAGTGCCCTATGCACCATTGGGTGCGGATAAGGGTTATAATAAGTCGAGAAGAGCAATAAAGTAAAAATAATAAATAATACAAAATAAAATAATAATAAATAATGAAATAAAAAAAATACAAAATAAAAAGTGAATGATGAATGATAAGGAGAGTGTTCAATATATAAAACTTAAAGAAAATAGTGAATAAATAAATAAAACTATATAATAACCCAATTCTCAAATATATATTTTTTAAATTTTATTAATTTCAGGGTGATCCCATACCACCACTACCTTCATCAGCCAACTTGAATGCTAAGAGCATTCCACTCACCAACCTGAACCAATTGAATCTCCAAGCTCAAGGTGGAAGTCTCATTGGACAAAATGGAGTCAATCCGCAACAACCGGCGCTTATTCTCGTTGTGGCTGCTCCTTGCCGTAAATACCACTATATTTAATTTTTAAATTAATTTTATTATTTAATTTATTTAAAAAGATGTGCCTTCTTACTACATATTGAATAATACTTAAGACAAGTAAATAAATAGATCAATATTATTGGAAGCTGTTCAAAATTCTGACTTCTGAAAAACCAAAGTAATAAAATTACTATTTATTAAAATTCAATTTTTGAATGTTTTTCGCAGATACTTTGTGGCACATTTGAATTTTTTTATAATAAAACAACTTTGTTTTAACCACTTTGGTTAAAAGTGGTTAAAACAAAGTTGTTTTATTTTATAAAGTTTATTAAATTTGCTTCATTTCCAAGTCAGGTTTTAATATGTCATAATTTTAAATATCAAAATTATAATAAAGGCTTCAAAATTTAGAGATTTCAGATGCAAAATAAAATAATATGTGCATAAAGACTGAGAAATATTATTTAAAAATAAAAACAAATTTGAATGTAACTAATTGAAATATCTTTTTTTTTATTCAAACAAGAGATTTAGTTGGAAATAGAAGCAGGTGAAGACTGAGTAAACATGGCATGATCAAACACTTTGATTACTTAGACATAGACAGGTCATAATTTGGAATGATCGCCTTGTTTGTATGAGGAGATACATAAATATATAAGAGTAGAAGAATGTTTGCAAAGACAGTGTGGTATGGCATTCTATTTTCTCTGCCTACCCCTGCGGAAAGTGGTGTGATAGTTACTTTATTAACACATTGTTTGTGGGAAATGATTAAAAGCGTCTTTTGCATACTGTTGGTAGAGAGTGGGAGACGCTTATAAGCGTTCTATTTGCTTACTTTTAGTACAGCGCAACATGTCAAAAAAACATTGTACAGATCGTGGATGGGTTTGTGGTTACTTGTGATTAGTATACGACCCTAATTAGTATACTAACTAGGGTCGGGGTTGATCAAAAAAACTTTCCGACAACAATGTTTTAAGACAGTGTTTTTTAAGCCTGCGGACCGCTGGCCATGGGATTTGATAGTTGTGTACATATAGTTTAGACCTTAACACAGAGATTGCTAAATAATATTCATAAAAAAAAAAAAAAAACAAAAAATCCTTCTTTTCTGACTTTGAAATGAGGCTGGCGCAGAAGGTAAAAACACCCTTCCCGTCCTTAAGCATCAATCGAACGAACGGGAATTACCTTTCCCGTCCTTAGTGTGTTAATAGTATACATAATAATGTTATCATATCAGCTGTTATAGTAATGCCAATAAATATTTTCATTATTTTAGAATCTCAGGAGCACGCGGTAGAAGGAAAAAGTGACGGGTTTAGTAATGTTGCCCCGCTTGGAGTCATACCGATTAATTTGCAAGAACTGCTGTTGAGGAACCAGCTGATCAACACCATAAACCAACAAGTAGCGCATGAGGAGGCTTTAGCAAACTCAGATAGGGGAGGCGATCTCTTGAGTGGAGGAATACTAAGCAGTGGCCAGATCGGATCAGTTCTCGGGACTGGAGGTGTTACAAGCGAGTCAGGAAGCAACTTGTATGGAGGAGGGACCCTACTCGGAGGAGGCCTGCTAGGGAACGGTTTACTAGGAAACTTGATAAACGGTGGTTCCAGTTCAGGAACTCCCGGATCAGGGATTCTCGGATTAATCCCGTTGAACGGATTCAATTTAGGTAGCCTCGGGGGCAACGGAGGTCTTTTGAGTATCTTATTAGGATCTGGAACAGGCACGAATACCGGTAGCAATTTTTTGAGTAGTCTACTCCCGAACAAAGGTAGCGGAACGGGCATTTTTGGCACAAACCTTTTGAGCGGTCTGAACTTTGGAAGCGGGACAAATCCTATCTCATCACTACTGGGAAACCTCGGCCTTGGAACTGGTATTCCTATCCTGACTACAAACACCGGAGGTCTGGCTGGAATTTTGGGAAATCTGGGAATCGGTGGAGGAATCCCGGCAGGACCCATCGGTGGACTTCCCGGGCTCTTGGCTAATTTGGGAATGACCAACACTATTGGGAATACACACATGTTTGGAGTATCCTCAGTGAGTGGACTTTTAGGACTGCTCAGTAACATACTTAGTGGAAACAAAGGTAGAAATATGGAGGGGAGTTTTAGAAGATATTATGCTCGTGATGAGAAAGCTGACATTAACAAGTTTCCCTCGCTTGTCAATATTTTTGTGGATGGAGCTGCAGTCGCTGATGGTGTATTGATATCTGACCGACATGTTTTAACAGCAGCAACACCATTTTTGAGGTAACCAATCCATTATTGCAAAATTTTTGTACATTTTATGATAAAAACATAGTGATTATGGTGTATATAATGTTAAAAGTGTTTATTGTTCTAATTCTATATTAAAAATATATTTTTTTGGCAATTTGGGTTATCCATCAAATGTGAATTTCCATCGGTTGTGAAGTACAGTTATCCCAAATAATTCATTCTAGCCTACTTCAAATAATACTCCTAACTAATGTCTACATAATTTTATACATATTTCTTTTTTTAATTATTTTTATTTCATCATTCACATAATTACAAATTAAAATAATGTGCCTTCACAGAGTTTTTTCGTGCTGAGGGCACATTTTACAATATTTATTTATAAAATTATTATAAATATGAAGAAAAAATGTTTATAATATGCAATACAATATGACATAGCCAAATTATCTTATCTATATCATATCAACCCACTTCCAATATTTCTTTTATATTAAGTTTCTATTTTAAATGATTTTATAGATAATGTAAGCAGGTTGTTCAACTTTACATAATAGTCAAAGTTCTTTTGACCAAAAGCCGCATGTGATAGGTTTTGTTTGATGTGCTTCTGTGTTTTGGATATTTTAGTTCTATATATGGTAAATTCATCATTAGTTATAATTTTGACATCTGAAAGAAATTTAAAAAATAATCAGGCACAAAACACACATTAAGTTTAAAATGTGTTTTTAAATTTTTGTTTTTAGAGTTTCTGGATCCGATGTCCTGGTAACGATAGGGCAAAAAGACCGCTGTTCCGCTGATTCTAAAGGCTTGAATATGACAGTCTCACAAATTCTGAAAAACCCGCAGTTTGATCCTGAGACTCAAGCTCACGACCTGGCGATTCTCACCCTCTCGAATAATGTCATGATTGGAAAAGACCTGCTTCCTGCTTGCCTCCCCCCGCTGTGTAAGAATTTATGTTTCATCTTTTTTTTTAAATAGTTTGTTTTAAGTTTTATACTGATATTGCTCGGTGGAACTGCATTGAACTGCAAAGCTACATTTTAATTATAAAATGGAAAATCACAAAGTTAGTGCTTCAAATATAAATTATAATTTGTATTTATTGGGACATTGTAAGCTTATTTATTATTCAGAATAAAATCTGAATAATTTTAAAAATAATTTTCCCAACTTAGTTCGTAAAATAAAATTGCTTTGCAAGACAGGTCTGTCAGGAAGCCAATATGCTTCTGGGAGCTTTCAATGTGCAAATACTAAATTATATTTATTTTCAGTAATTCCAAGCGCTGTTGCTCTTCAAGAGGCTACAGTAGCTTCCTACGAAGGCGATCCTGCATCAGGACCTCTTTGTACGCCAAAAGAAGTGGTTCTGCCCCTTCAGTCCTTTGAGACCTGTACCAAGTCCATTACATCACCTAACTTGGTCACCGAAGACAAAACATGCTTGGATGTGCAAGGATCTAAAGACGTGTGCGGGGTAAGAAACATTGACTGCATTAGAAAAATAAATGAACAAACTACAGTAATATTTTGCTTAGTGCGATAATCTGTGCCAGCAAAATGATGCGCTACATTAGGCCTGGCCAACCCAAATTGATCGATGACCTAAAATTTTCTTAAGGGCCGTAGGGCGTATAGACATAAATAATTTTAAAAAAATTATAATGAATTTCATACTTATTGATTTTTTGTAAATATTATTAATAATTTGAATGCAGAGGTAATCAGAAAGTATAAGCAGGATAATTGTGAAAAAAAAACGTTGCTACAACTAGATGTGAGAAGAAAACACATATTGAACCATCAAAAAAAAATTGTATAGTAATAAACATTTTTATCAATTTTAACAATAATTTTTAAATTAGGACACATAAATGAAACAATATTACCACTTTTATTTTGAATAAAACCTATTTTTAATGGCCACTCAGTGCGAGATTTGAGGTTCTTTTTTAATTACTTAACTTTCTGTCCGCCTCCGTAGTGTAATATAAATATAAGTGATTTTTTCACTGTCATATTTATTGAATATTACCCTGGACTGGTACCTGAAGGGGAGGGCTGATCACCTTTCCTTCATGTGTAAACGATCAAGATAACACTGCGTTTTCTTGCACTATTGGGGTGCGGATAAGGGTTTTATTATTGTTATTATTAACTTTCTAAATCTATTTCGCTGCAAGCAGACTGCGAGTTCTCCAAAGCAACGAACCACATGTTTTGCACGGGAAATATAAATCACCAGAGTATGTATATGCATTTCGTGCAATTACAGAAAAATTATTGGTTTTAATAACTTAAATATGATTTTAAATACATTTTAAAGGACCCGATATTTAAAAAAACAATATTTGTCAAATATGACTGCGGGCCTCGGGTTGGCCACCCTTGAGCTAAACGAATCAGCGCTAATGGGGTTTATTTTCCAGATACAATACTTGAAATACATTGTCTTTTTTGCACTCCTTTGACATACTCCCTTGCATTTTCAGATATTTTTATACGCAGTGTTCAATTATTGAAATTTTATATACAAAACCTAATGCGTTTCAAACAACAAAACAGTAATATAGTACATATATATACTTATTATTCTGTCCGCTTCCGTGGTGTAATGGTGAGCATGTTTAGATACCGTGGTGGAGGTCCCAGGTTCAATTCCCAGGGGGAGTGAAAATAAATACATAAGATGGAGCGCCATACTCTTCTTTCCTGACATACACTCATTGCCTCCTTCACATCCATACATCTAGTCATACATGCGCTCCGATTACACAGACACTTGACACCACCAGATTTTAAATTTTAGAAGTCTTTTTCGGCCGTCCTCGTTCTGTTCTCCCATTCGCCACACATATTTTCTTAGTCATTCTCTCGTTATCCATTCGCTCTGAGTGAGTGGAGCGAATTATTTTCATATTTTTTTTATAATAGTATCGATTTTACTATCTCTATTTTACTATTAGTGATATTACACTCTAATATTCATTTAATATTACCATGGACTGATGCCCAAAGCGCAAAAGTTATCACTTTGCCTTCATGTACGTAACGATCAAGATAACACTATGTCAATATAATACAGTGCCCTATGCACTGTTGGGTGAAGATAAGGGTTGTCGTGATAGGGAGTCGACACTCCAAAAAAATATTAGGAAATACCCCAATCCATTTTTTATTTCTTTGATAATTCACTGACCGCGCTATTTAAACAGCGTTGTAGTGAAACATCATAAATAGGGGTGGCGTTGAGCAGGGTTTTACTGTAATAGAGTTCCCAATAATGGAGGTACTATGTTACAGAGATAGTCATAAAAATATTGATAGAAAATATTATGTCCGCTGATTCAGTTCGATAATGATTTGTATTTTTCAGGCTCTCCCCGGAACAGGAGTCCATCACCTTTCCAAGGATGGGTCCAGTGAGGTCATTGGTATTGTATCTCATACAAAAGTTTGCGGTACTTCGGATAGTTCTCTCTTCGTAAGGGTTTACGACCACCTCCCCTGGATTCTGGACAGCACCATTGGAGGTCAAATGTGCATCAAAATCTAATTAATAATTTTAATGTTTTTGGTGGCGGGTGGGTACATTTTTATTTTAAGTAAATACAATTGAAAAAGGATTATAATAAAATAAAAAAAGTCTTTTTAAAATGGCATTTTTATTTAATTGATGGTAAAATCATACATGCTTAAAAATAAAATAAAATGACTCGACTCTAATCAGTATTGAATGTTGCGAGAATTGATTTTTGGAAGTTCTAAAATCAGTCATATTACTTCACTACTTTACCAACTGCACTGGTTACGCTTTCTCGAAAGGGTAGAGTATAAACTGTGTCTACTAATGTATAAATGAATGCATACTGTGGCTTCAGAGTGTCTAAAAGAACTGTGCATTCCAGACAAATTAGTTGATAGACTCGGTAGATCGGCTACAACAATATGCCATGGGTAAAGTGATTTTACCAGCGCACTAAATTTGGCTAGCATGTCTTTGCTGTTGCAGGACCGATGGTGTGAAATGCTCTTCTATTAACAGTTTCTCCCTTCTCTCAAATTTAGGTTGTCTCGAGTAATATTAAATTCATTAAATACCCCAATTCCCATTCCAGGATCATACTTTTTCTTGTAAAATTTTCAAGAAGATTTCGACTTCTTTGCATTTTCTACGAGGGAATTCATATAATGGCTTCCATCTCCCGTTCTTATTGCACGGCTGTATACCTAAAACAAAATATTGCACAATAATAACACACACACACACACACACATGCAAAGGAAGGATGAAAGCAGAGTGAATGTTATTTAAATACACTCCCTCAGATGAATGTACGGAAAATTGTCATATGACAGAATTAAAAATGAAGATATTAGAAAGGAATGTAAGGCTGAACAAGAGATAATTGAAAATAAAGAAAAGATAAAAGATAAATTCTTTAATGTGGTATGGACATATGATGCAAATGGAAAACGAGTAAATGACTAAGAAAGTATTTAGAAATGTGAATGGGAGAACAGAACGAAGAGGGCTAAAAAAAATTGACATGACCAGATCAATCAGAACCTAAAATATGGAGGTGTTAAGAGTCTACTTAATCGGAAGGCATGTATGACTAGATGTATGGACTTGAAAGAAGCTAGGAGCGTACGTTAAGACAGAAGAGTGTAGTGTTCCATCTTCTCTAGCTACCCCTGTAGGGAAACGGTGTGATAGTAGTAGTATGTAGTACTAGTAGAAGATCCATGATGAGATATCAATAAAATCTTGATACAAATAATTCTAAAAGGAATATTAAAGGCAAAATAGAGGTTCAACAAGGTGTGGGCAGAAGAAAGATCTCCTGGCTCCGGAATATATGACATTAGTCGGGGATCAGGACCATTGAGACGCTGTTTCGAGGTGCCCAGAACAAGGACAATTGTGTCGCTTACTTTCGAAATCCGCCAGATCCAATTCATAAGATTTTCAAATATATACTCTATCGGAATGCCAATTGTGGATTTTATTGTTTAAAATAATTATATACTTGAAAACCTTGCTAAAAAATAATTAAAAACAGCGTTGTATTTCAAATTCCGCTATATTCATGGAACTTGCCTTCTGACCCATATCAGCCAATCAGAGAGCGGGGATAGGTCAAAAATTAAAATGACGTCATTGTCATCTTGTGTTTTTTTTTAAATACTGAATAATTTTTTTAGCAAATAAGAAAATTCTGAATTTCATAATATTTTATCTAAAGATAACCCAGAGAATTTAGCATCTTTTGTAAAACTACTTACATGGATCTGGCGGATTTTGAAATTAGGCAACACAATTACTCTCAAATGATAGTCGACGTCAGGGGGACATGACACGAACAGAAGAAGAAAGGGAGTATTTAATTAATAAAATATTGTGGATATATTATCCTTACCATTTCTTGGGTAGCCTCTTTGAGATTAGAAGCCCAGCCGTTCCTTACAAACCACCGGATGATGGATGCGGAAAAATTGAAACTAATCCCAAGCTCCGCAGCTTTGTAATCCCACGGGAAACAGTGATGGTAATTGTGCCAACCTTCCCCAACAGTTATCGCTGACACAAATAGAGATTCAACTGGAACTATATTTCTGGAAAAAAAAGTTTTTTTTCAGTCCATAAATTAATCTTCTACGTTTTTCTCCTCGTTACTGAGGGTTGTGATCCTTGACTTAACTCTTTTTCTAAGTGGTCTTAAACAAGTGTTTTATTTTAATATTTAAATCATTATTTTTTTCCAAAAGTTAATGCCGAATCAATAAAAACACGACTAAACACTTGTTAAAAGTAGTATTTTATCGCATGACAAAGACGTGTAAACCTGTTGAAGCAAATAGTTTGAATCATCACCTTTTGATGAGAACATATCGTTCACTT
Organism: Brachycentrus maculatus; assembly: GCF_059751285.1. NCBI lineage: Eukaryota > Metazoa > Arthropoda > Insecta > Trichoptera > Brachycentridae > Brachycentrus > Brachycentrus maculatus. Next base: position 2,330,101 of record NW_028280819.1, read on the forward strand.
CTTCCAACAATGTCATATATCAAAAATTGTCAATTTTAAGTTGTGTATGTTTTCGGAATGCCCAGAAAATTTACTATATTCCAGCAAAAGTGGTATATTTTTAACATAATATTTACCCGCTACAGGGCAAAAAGTGTTGTTTTTGCATTTTGAAGAAAAGGTATTGTTTAATAATATTTTTGAATATACTAAATAATTTCCAAATGAAGAAAAAACATTGAGGTTTTACCTAAAAAGATCTGTTGCACACTAAAAAGTTCAATAAGTGGCTTGATATTTATTTTTAATACATTTCATTTTATTTTTAAACTTTAAAAACAATCTACTGAAAAAGTTTTTAGATATATGAAGTTGTTGAAAGGAGTGAGCGACATAGTTACTTTAGAGTCCTCAAAACTAGTAGTTTTGATATTAATAAACTATAGGTGTTATGAAAGTGTTTTATTTATATATTTCAATTAACTTACTTGTCGTAAGGTTTGTTCCCAAAAAAGTGTGCGATGCTATTAACCGTCCATGTGATATTAAGTACTAATACTGTTCTTGTTATATAACAGACCATAAAGGATATCCAAACTGACTCATTCCACAGTAGGACCGGGATATACGTCGGCAGAAATAAGGCTAGTACCAAATACCATGTCTTGTAATATCTGGAACAGAAAATTTATAATTAGATGCAGACAAATTATAGATTGAAGTTATGACACAAACATTAGAGGAAGTTTAAGTCTTTTCCTAACACATAAAAACTAAAACTGATGGTACTGTTTATTAATATATAAAAAAACACAAATGTAATATGTGTACATGCGTATTTCGTATTTTTATTTAAGTATGGAATTATATATTTTTTACTATAGTATTTTATAATACTACTTATTTCAGTGTGCCGTTCACTCTATTCCTAGAATTCATTCTCCTCTATATATCTTTATCAATCTTTCCATTCCTAGAAAACCTACTTCCCAAATATGGTATGCATCATATAACCGCAGTGTTATCTTGACCGTTTAAACAGGAAGGAAAGGTGGGTAATATTGAATAAATATTACAGTGAAAAAATCACTTACATTTATTTTACCCTCTTTGGGATTCGAACCCGGGACCTCCAGAATGGTAGCCGAGCGTGCTGACTATTACATTACCAAGGCGGACTAAAATATATATTAGAATTTAAAAATCACTAATATTTATTTTCACTATCCCTCCCTGGGAATCGAACCTGGGACCTCCAAAACGGTAGCTAAACACACTAACCACTACACCACGGAGGCAGACTAGATACTTACACAATAGGCAAGGTACACAATAGGCAAGGATAATTTTCTAAGGCAACTAATAAATATTTTTTAAAAGATTCACGAAGAATGAAGAATATATTATATCTTACTTCTTCTGCATCATAATAAGGGGATCAGCCTCCAAGTCTGACATGTCTATCGTCTTTCCTGCTTGTATGACCAGTGGATGCTTTTTGCTCATCAGCCAGCCGATGTGAGCGAAGAAGAAGCCTCGGTTAGCATTGTGAGGGTCGGCATCAGTGTCGGAATATCTGTGGTGCTGTCGGTGGTCCCTCACCCACACCCAGAGGCAGTTCTGGGAATATGGGAAGACTTGCTACATACACAACAATTGTGGAGGTCCTCACTAAGACGTTACATTTCCATTTTAAATGATTTTAAATAATCAGGAATTCAAGCTTGTAAAATTGATACATTTTTGGTGTGATTAAATGATTTCGTATTGGTTTAACACATGATTGGTCACGTTTTGTCGCAACTTTAATTAAGATTTTGATAGAATACAGTAAACAGAACAGATTTGCATTTAAATGATTTTTTTTCTGCAATATTGCAGGAGAACCTCCACAATTATACTTTGGAACCTCAATATACCAAACCGTAAGGGTATAAGTTATTTTCAAATGCTGATGAGAATATCTGTAATTCTCAAAACTAGTCATATTTACATTACTAAACACATAAAGTGGTTTTATTTTTATATTTGAATATCGAGGGGTTTTGAAAAATTTGGTATATTGAGTGATTTGTTGTATTTATATTGAGTTTCACTTTGCTGTTAAAGATTGAACCAAATAAAAAATTGCTGACCTTTATATAACAAATTCTGTGATAGAGAAAACATATCGTAATTGAAGTATTTATATACAAACTACTAAGTAGTATGTTCAGTTTTATATTACTACTGTATACATTATTTAAATACTAAAATTGCATTTGACAAAAACATAAACTTTCTTTGGTTATATGAAGGTTTGTTTACATTCTTTGCTCGTAGTGGTATATTTTTCATTGAATGCAATGGCTAGTTCGATTTAAAAAAAAATGTTACATTGAGGAATTGATTATATAGAGGTTTGATACATCCAGGTTTCACTGTATTATATCCAAAATACATAATGACAAATATGGCCTGATTAATTTATTTCATTTCTACTCTAATACACATACTAATTACTGTTATGGTAAAGGTATTTTTAAACCACACCATCATCTAGTTCTTATTCTATGTTCTTTATTCTAATTTGCGATGCAATTATCAGACTGGCCTACAAGAGAGCCAGTGTGAAAGAGCTTTAAACTGTCAAGGTATGAGGCAGAGTTGCCAGTCAGTAGCAGCGCAGTGTTGCCAGCCCTGACAGTACCCCAGTCTGACCTACCTAAGCATCTTATATACACATACATATCGTAGTCATACAGGAGAAAGTGACCAAGTGCATTGTTTTACAAAAACGTGATCATTGACTATTTAATATCTTACTAGCTTAATATTGCCCTGAAAAAATTCCAAAGGATTTTAAACTTGGAAGTATAATATATTGACTAGTTAAAAATGACTAACTGCATTGGTGTTTATTTTCATGCCAAGCAATAGTGACTTAAATGGCCCTCCTGAACATTTTATGTTTTGGTAGTTGGTAACTTTCTCCCGTACGACTACGATATTTGTAAATAAATATTTTTGATATTATTTTTTGACATCTCAAGATAGACGAAGAAGAATATAGAAGTCTGGGCATTTATGGATCTTATGACCGTCATAGGCTGGTTTAAGTGATCACTTCACACACATGTAACATTTACCAATTCTACCCATTATTGACAAACACACTACTCAAATTCTCGGAACTTCTATATTTGTATATATACATATATAGTTCAATTTTGAAAAATAGTGCTTGAATCACTAGAATTTCACTAGAGACATCTAATGGTGATATGAAAGAAGCTTTTTATTAAGCAGAAAATAATACATTTGTATGTGAGGTCCGTCCTGGATTATTATCACATATATGAAATACAATAATATGAACAATAACTCTGATAATTGGAGATAATCCAGATTTGTGAACAAGTATTTGGACATACTCAAAATTTTGTGAATAAATATTGTTTAAATGTATAGTTTACCTCTCCGGCCACCGTTGAAAGAGCGAGCAGTAAAGCATGCAACTGACGATTGGCTTTGAAACTTTTGTGTGTAAAATATCTATGGGCTCCAATTGTAATTCCCTTTCCTGTTGCGAATACTAGAAATGCACCTAAAAACATACACACATACACATAAATACTCAATATGGTAAAGGAGAAATAGATTTTTTTTAAAGATAAATAAGCCATAAATAAAAAACACATTTTTTTGCTTTCGTTTTAGAATTCAGCTATGCAAAGTGCATAAAGATCAGGTATTTTCATGCCAGTTACAAAAGACTACTTAGAAAACGAATTATCTACCCTTGGTAATCGACGGACCCTCTTTATAATGAATCCATTAACAAAAGTTTTTAAACTAATTTTGTACTATACATACAACCTTTCGTTTGATTGAAAATTTCAATTTCACTAAGTAAAACTAACTAACCATCACGTCCCTTCTCTGCAGGGATAGGCAGAGAAAATCGAACGCCACATCACTCTGTCTTTGTAAACATTCTTCGCCTGTTCCACATTCATGAATCTCCTCATATATACCCGACGATTATTACGACTCCTGACCCGGCTGCTTTTAAGTATTGACATACTTGATTTTGCCAAGTTTTCCTCGGTCTTCCTCTGATTCTTTTTCCAATTACATTCGCCTCATAAATTTGTTTAACCGTTTTTTCTTCACTCATACGTTCCACATGTCCAAACCATCTCAACACACCTTTCTTAATTTTATCAATAATGCTTATCTCAGCCTTGCATTCCTTATTTCCTTATTATTAAAGATTAAAAATGAAGATATAATATTCTTCTGTTACTGTAAACAATGATTCATGGCGATGCAATGAGATATTCTCTTATTTAAATTTTATATTAGGAAATACATCTTATATTCAATAACGTGGAATATGTAATGTTTTATTTTAACTTATTATTCTTCTACTACCCCTCATCAGCACCCTATGGATCATAAAGCACTGCATCACATAAACACAGAACGATCTTAATTTCCCAGAAGCCATCTATCCATATTAGCACTGATATACAACAAATTTTATCATAGCTACAGGAATATGGTTAGTAAACACAGTACGAGACGATTCCTAGTCGGTGTCCTAGCAAAGAACGCAATCTACGAGTTATATTGTAGTTGGCGGTCAATGTGTTAGGTCTTGAAACCTGTATATATGCAATGGTGTAAGATCTTTCCATGCGGAAGGATATGTATGCACCGGTAAGGTTGACATCTCATCCATAGGGTGAATAATCCAGTGTCCGATATAATAAATAATATTAATATTGTTAAAAGAAATTATTTTAAGATCTGTTATTTATTTTCTTTTTTTTTTATATCTCATCAAAGATGAAGAAGAATATGGAAGTCTGGGCATTTACAGGGCTGACGACCGTCATAGGCTGGTTTACACAGTGATCACTTTACACAGTGTAACATTCACCAATTTTACCCATAATTGACAACCCTACCCAAATTCTTGTAAATTCTATGTATATGATTCAATTTTGAAACATTGTTCTTGAATCACTAGAACTTCACTAGAGACATCTATTGGTTAAGGTGAAGGCTTAAACCAGCCTATGATGGTTGTCAGCCCTGTAAATGCCCAGACATCCATATTCTTCTTCATCTTTGATGAGATGTCAAAAAATAATATGAAAATAACTCCTATAATTGGAAATAATCCAGATTTTGTGAACAAGTATATGGACATACTCAAAATGTTTATTTTATTTATTTAATCAATCTGTTATATCTTTTTTATTAAGGTTTTTCTGCAGGTAGGTTAACTTTTTCATCAGGTAGGTATGGAAGTTAAAAAAAATATATCACACACACCCTGACCGCTACAGAGCCTATCAAAACAAGGGTATAACTGCATGAAAATATTTTTAAAATATACAGTGGAACCTCTCATAACGATCAATGTTCGTTCTAGAGTCTTACTTTTTAAGCGAAACATTTTTTGTTTTGATTGGGATGGAAGTTCCCGGCTTACAAGTGAATGTCGTGAATGAGGGACTTGCCCTTTCTCTGTACATCAATAAGCATTAAGCAAAATCGCTTAATATCTCTCAATCAATAAATCTAAATCACTAATCTCTAAATCAATAAGCAAAAGGCAAAAAAAGGGAGCAACTTTCCATAAAAAAACTTAAAATAAAGCATTTCAATAATAAACAATAAAATATTTATTTATTATTAGAAGAGAAAGTTTATTTTTAACTTACAATATTAATTATTAAGAATGAGAGGTTCCACTGTATAAAAACATACTTACCGAAAGCCGATGTAATTAATTTGGCTTGGGAAAACGCCAAATAAAGTCCGTAAACAGCAGCTAAGTGCAATATCAAAAAACCTATTGCATTTTTCCATACGATTTCCCTTTTGAAATTTGGATCTGTGCCACAGTTTTTAAAAGGGTCTACTGAGATGAAATTCTTGTCAACGTTGACTTCATTTTCATCCTTAGTAATGGTAACTTTGGGTTTATTTTTTTGATTTTTAAATTCATTAATTTTTACACTTAGAGTGCTTTCTAATTCGTCTTTTGTAATAATTTCTACATCTTCCTTCTCAATAAATCGGAATGCCATTGTTTTTTTTACACTCTCCTTGGGAAAGAAATTGAACAAAAAAAAAAACACTTTATTCACTTTAAAATTTTCCCAAAATCGTTTTTATATAATTAAAAATTTAAATATTAACAATTAAAGTAATTTCTCATTAAAAGTGTATAACTAACTGAATATTCAAAATAAATTCCAAGTATTTATAACTGCTAAGCATTTTATTTTTCCCATTGTTAAAATGAACAAAATATCTAAACTAGAGCAGCTATTGTTTATTGATGTATGGATATTGATTGTTTAAATAATCTATTTGCTGCATTTTGTATTTAGATAAGTGTGTCGCTGCATTAGTAAAAATTCAACACAATAATATTTTTAACACTTTCCGGACCACATAAAAAAACCCACCAGTTCCACAATTGATTTACAGTATTTGAAAATAAACTATTATTTTTATTATTTTATTAAAATATAAACTCCATTTGAAGCGATCTTGATATTTTTTTAATGCTTGTTACAGGAAGAGTAGGTACTAAAATAAGAATTGACTCTACCTAGTCGACTAAATTGACTCTTAACCTTTCCAGGAGTATGGACGTAAATGTACGTCGGTGCAAATTTTCCTCAAAGAAGTATCGACGTTAATGATCGTAGAAGTCTATCTGTCAGTTGGTATTATGCTATTTGTATAGGAATGACATCTTTGGATATTTGTATTTAACTTTGTCATAAAATAAAACCTAGAGATGGTGAGCTTAATTTTTTATTTAAATTATTTTTACATAATTTCTATCTTCATAATACAAAAATTTTATTTAAAAAAAATACATATTTAATGTAAAAAAACCACTCCCCAGAGAAAGTCGGATATCAAATATTATACTCCTGGAAAGGTTAATGGTCTTTTCAAAAAAAAGTTGATTGGAAACAAAAAGTGATGAATTTTGATCAATATTTACTAGTCAGTTGACTACACCTATTTACCATAGTTAATAAGTAAAATGAAAATATACAAAACATGTGTTCGACCAATAGCCAATTATGGGATTGAGGCAAGACCAGATACTTCTAGAACAAAATCTCGTCTTCAAACCTCCGAGATGAAGACTCTCCGATCCATACCCGGAAACACATTGCGAGACCGAGTAAGAAATACCGACATCCGGAGCATGTGTAAGACGGAGGATGTCGTGAGGTGGGGACGACAACGAAGGCGATACTGGAATGATCATGTAAACAGAATGTCAGATGACAGATTTCCACATATCGCCCTTCAGGGAATCCCTAAAGGATGCAGCCTCCCAGGCAGACCTCCAAAAAGGTGGTAAGACAGCTGGGAGTCAACATCCTAAGAGCACAATAATATTACTAACACTTTCTGGACCACAAAAAAGCACAACAGATCCTTAGGATCTAGAAAAAGAAGAAGAAGAAGAAGAAGAATAACAGTGGAGGCATTCACAGGGTTATGCAGGGCACATCTTTTCTCTCACAAGTTTTACAAATTGAATGAGTTTCTTTTCAACTGTTCGGAATTTTTCTATCGGAGCATACTGCAGTCTTTAAGTTTTTTTGTAGATTGGGTCGTGTTTCAACTACTTGTGGAGACTCATCGTGGTTTATGAGTAGCCCGAAAATAACTAACTTAATTCACCAATTATTCCTCGAAATTATTGAAATTTATGTGCCATTTCTCTTCTTCCTTCTGGAGATGCTCGCTCTCTTTACAGAATATATGCTTCCATTCCTTAAAACAAAAAATGCATGAACTCTCACGTATTTAGAGTGAAAGTTTTTAGGTTCTAGAAACAGTTGATTTTATGCATTTCTCTCTTTGTATTTGTCGACCATTTTATTATTTCAGGATTAGAAAATTGTTATGAAGAATTTAATTGGAGAAAATCTCCATCAATAAAATGAAATACTTCTTTTATCCATTAATTTCCATTAATTCATACTCTAAGAAAAAAAATATGGGTACGATGCTAACAAAGCATCCAGTATATTTAGCTAAATATACAGAATGTTTAGAGGTTATGTCGCCACTTGTATTCTTTCAACCTTTTCCATACAGTGCTAAAAACTTTAGCGTGCACCAGTGATATGTATTTTGTACACCATATAAAAATGGGAAAAATGTTAATATTTCTAAATGTTGCTTTTATTAAGCATAGTTGAAGTTAAAATACATCAATTTAGTATTGTAAGCTCTGGTAAATACCTAAAAAAGAGAAGAAAAAAAATACATCCCAATTGCCGCCGTAGCTAACGCAGCGACACAACCACTCTAAACGACGACTCGTGCAGTACTAAAATGAGATTGTCAGAAACAGTATGAAGCCGTGTGCTCATGTACGTAAAGTGAGGCACGCATGTATACTCTGAGAAATGTTTGTTAATTGGTGATTCTATCCCCGATTTTTTTTAAAATATTTATTTATTTCCGTCGCTACAAATGAATAACTTTATTTTATAATACTTTTATGTAACACGTAAAAGTATTACAGAGCAATACAAAAATTCTGAGCCCGTATCTGTTATAATTTATATTGATATTCTCATTTTTAAAGTCAAGTTGTAGTGAATACATATCACCGGGAGGGGAAGGTTAATGCAGTCCACCTAGCTCGAAATTCGATACTCAATTTTGAATATATTTTGTATATTAAAAGCTTTGTTAACATTGTGGCATGATAATATAATACTCTCCTTATCATTCATCATTCATACTATGAATTGAGTGGTATTACACAAAGTTACTCTTTCAAGTTGTATTATACAAAGTGAGAGATGAATGATGAGGTTAAAAAAATCAAATAAAACTAGTTTTTCATCTTTACAGATAATTTATTTAATAAATATTAATACAATAATAATAAAACCCTTATCCGCACCCCAGTGGTGCATAGGGCACTGCTTCATTTAAACGCAGTGTTATCTTGATCGTTTACACATGAGGGAAAGGTGATCAGCCCCCCGCTTCAGGTACCAGTCCAGGGTAGTATTGAATAAATTTTACAGTGAAAAACATTAATAATAATAAAAACAGATAAACATTAATAGAAAAAATTGTGACAAGAGACAATTTTTTCAAAATAGAGAACCAATAGTGGGGTTTTTGCAGCGTCTTGCAAGTCACCATCGGAATCCTCTTCTATTAAGAAAGATGTATGACTTATTTATAGATTTGGCATTTATTTTGTAGCACTTGATTTTAACTTATGTAATAAATATTAAATCAAACACTGATTTTTCGAGTCTACAAAATTGTATTTTATTGTAAAAAAACACATGAAAATCAGTTTTCTGACAGTTGTTTCGCCTAGTTATAGCATTTTCAAATGAATGTCAAATATTCAAAGCATTCATTTGAAAATGACATAACTAGCCGGAACAATTGTCACAAATTTGATTTTTATGTGTTTCTTTTTTAACAATAAAATACGACATTGTAGACTCAAAAAATCAGTGTTTGATTTAACATTTAATACGAAAAATGACAATAATTTAAAAGAAGTTAATTTTTAAAATCTAGTATTTCTTCTATTGGTCAAAGTTGTCTGTGATATAATGATTTTTTCCGATGAGTTTGATTATAATGCAGACAAAAAATATGACATAGACACACTTAGGACAGGAAAGGTATTTTTCTACCCGTTCGGTCGATTGATGCTTAAGGACAGGAAATATATTATTACCTTCTACGCCGGCCTTATTTCAAAGACAGAAAGAAGGAATTGTTTAAAGTTTTCATATGAATATTTTATTTTAATAGAAAATATCATTCACTTGATTAAAATGATTGAGAGTTGACATGTCATACAAGCGTCCAAATAAATATTAGAAAATCCTGGAGTTTAATATTGCATCTTTCGGTTCCTCAGTGAATCACTGAACCACGCTATTCAAACAGCATTATAGCAAAATAGCATAAATAGTGGTGGCATTAATCACGGTATAACTATCACTACCTGAGTAAAATCAAGAATTAAAATCATACACCTAAGTAACTTCACTGCTAACTTAGAATCAATGAAATGTATAAACTCATGCGTCTAGCGAGATAGCGAGTGTTTTTGCCTAGAATCTTCACTCATGAATTACATGAAATTATAGTAACTTTAAACATAAAGACTAAATCCACTCACGAGTAGGCATAGGCTATGAAACTTATAAAGTCGAAGCCTGAGTAGGGACATGATAAACGGTGTTGCATAAGCCGTAGCTAGATTTCAGAGTCACTTAGGACGTTAGGTAATTAAAAAAAAAATAACAAGGTATTACTGTAAAGGAGTTCCAATAATAGAGGTTCTACTTTACTATGTTATAGAGATAGTCATAAAAATATTGGTAGAAAATATAATGACCGTTTAATCAATTCAAGAATGATTTGTATTTTAAGGCTCTCCCGGGAACAGGAGTCCATCACCTTTCCAAGGATGGGTCCAGTGAGGTCACTGGTATTGTGTCTCATACAAAAGTTTGCGGTACTTCATATAATTCTCTCTCCGTAAGGGTTTACGACCACCTCCCCTGGATTCTGGACAGCACCATTGGAGGTCAAATGTGCATCAAAATTTAATAATAATTTTAATGTTTTTGGTGGCGGGTGGGTACATTTTTATTTTAAGTGAATACAATGGGAAAAGGATTATAATAAAATTAAAATAGTCTTATTAAAATAGCATTTTTATTTATTTGATGGTAAAATCATACATGCTTAAAAATAAAATAAAATGACTGGACTCCAATCAGTATTGAATGTTGCAACGAGACTGATTTTTAGAAGTTCTATCACTTTATATACTTTACCAACTGCACTGGTTACGCTTTCTCGAAAGGGTAGAGTATAAACTGTGTCTACTAATGTAAAAATTAATGCATAATATGGTTTCAGAGTATCTAAAAGAACTATGCATTCCAGATGAATTGGTTGAAAGACATCTTACGCTTCGAGATCTTACCAGTGCACTAAATTCGGTGAGCATGTCTTTGCTGTTGCAGGACTGATGGTATGAAATGCTTTTCTACCAACAGTTAGGAACAGTGAAAGTGAGATGACGTTGACAAAAATTGTATTTCTTTTCTAAATTTGAAAAATTCCACAATCTCCTTTTCCTCAAATTAATCTCGCCTCAAAAAATATCTTATATTGTTGGTTATTTTGAGAAATATTAAATCCATTAAATACCCCAATTCCCATTCCAGGATCATACGTTTTCTTAAAGAATTTTCAAGAAGATTTCGACATTTTTGCATTTTCTACGAGGGAATTCATAAAATGGCTTCCATCTCCCGTTCTTATTGCACGGGTGTATGCCTAAAACAAAATATTGCATAATAATAACACACACACACACACACATAAGATATTACAAAGAATTGTAAGGCTGAGCTAGAGATAATTGAAAAGATAAAATATAAATTCTTTGAGGTGGTATAGACATATGTAGCGAAGGATAACGAGAGAATGACTAAGAAAGTATATTTGGAAAATGTGAATGGAAGAATAGAACGAGGTTCTGATTGATCTGGACTTTGCAAAACCAGATCAATCAGAACCTAAAATCTGGTGGCTTCAAAAGTCTACTTAATTAGAAGGCATATATGACTAGATGTACGGACGTGAAGGAAGCTAGGAGCATATGTTAGGACAGAAGAGTGTGGTGTTCCATCTTCTCTACCTACCCCTGCAGGGAAACGGCATAATGGTAGTAGTAGTACTCTAATGTGTAAAGGCAACTAGCCGTAACTCAAGTTGCGGCTGTTTGGCTTAACACGGGTCAAACCATTCTTATAACTGGCCTTTATCATATACAATCACAGATTTTGCTCCATCTCTTTCCTCCAAATAGTCTCAAAATTGTATTAATTTGATACATGTTTTAGCAAAAACATTATTTTAAGTTAACTATAAACTCGTTTATCTCAAAACTACTGTTTTTAACTTGCGGCTATTTGGCTTTGCACTTTAGCACTAGTAGTAGATCCATCAATAAAATCTCGATATAAATAATTCCAAAAGGGAGTATTTAAGGTAAAACTCGTAATAACAAAACTCAGTTAGCTTCTGGCAGCGTATAGGGCTGATCGTCAGGACACGCCCAATTTTTTTTTAAAGAATACATATTGTTTTTTAGAATTCGTATTGTTCAAAAATTTTCTCCTTTATTAAAACTCCTTTGAATTACTCTTTTCTTTTCAAAACCATATTTTTGTTTCTAAGAACACCTTATTTTTTCAATGCAAAAAGTGTGTTTAAAAAAAAAAAACAAATACGACTAATGTTACCTGGGTTTAAAGAAAATTAACTAACTAACTAACTAAACATCACGCCGCTTCCGCAGGGGTAGGCAGAGAGAATAGAGCGCCACACTACTCTGTCCTCGCAAACATTCTTCGCCTCTTCCACGTTCATGCATCTCCTCATACATACCCGCCGATTGTTACGACTCCTAACCTGATCACTTTCAAGTATTAGGCATACCTGATTGTGCCATGTTTTGCTCGGTCTTCCCACTAACATTCGCCTCATAAATTTGTTTTACCGTTCTTTCCTCACTCATTCACTCATAAAGAAAATTATGTTGCTATTTAACCTGTTAACCGAGCGGGACGCATAAATACGTCAAACGTAAACAATATCGGGTACGGGTAGGACATATGAATACGTCCCTGAAATAAATGTATATTATATTATATATATATATATATATATATATATATATATATATATATATATATATATATATATATATATATATATATATATATATATATATATATATATATATATATATATGGACGTATACTTTTTGAACAACAAAGGTATTAGTCATCCATACATGTCTCGACATGAATTTAAGACACGGAGTGAAACAGTATTCGCGCCCGTTAAAAGTTGCGTAATTGGACAGCGGACCGCCCGGTTAACAGGTTAAGGAACAAAAAATCCTAAAATATTGTGGATGTGTTTTCCTTACCATTTCTTGGGTAACCTCTTTGAGATCAGAAGCCCAGCCTTTCCTTACGAACCACCTGATAATGGATGAGGATAAATTGAAACTAATGCCAAACTCCGAAGCTTTGTAATCCCACGGGAAACAGTGATGGTAATTGTGCCAACCTTCACCAAAAGTTATCACTGACACAAATAGAGATTCAACTGGAACTATATTTCTGGAAAAAAAAAAGTATTTTTCAGTTCAAAAATTCTTCTTCTCTCTTACTCCTCATTACTGAGGGTTGAGCCCCTTGACTCGGCTCTTCTCCAGTTATCCCTTGACTGTGCTGCATGTAGCGCTCTAACTACCGAGGTACTCTCTGCTGTTTTAACTCTTACCACTCTGTAGGCCAGACATTCTGGCCCGTATGATTCTAGTAGGCCGCTCCGTGGGCCACAATGTCTGGCCCGGCGCATGTACAACTTTAATCACTTGGTGGTGAATATTTCTCTATCACCCAAGTATATTCTACCAAAAAATATTTCAGATAAATACAGTTAATCTTAATTAACATGGTGATATGAATTGCCAGACAGAGTGTTCAAAAATTAGGGAGCCAAAATATTTATTTTAATGGTAGAAAAACGCATTTTTTTATCAGAGTAGCTGATCAGTTATGAGAAAAAATGGTCAGAATGGAAAGAATTAACTTGATTGGTCTATTGTGCCAAAAATAAGTTAATTTTTTTTTTATTTGAAGTAGAGAGGAGTAAAATATGATAAATTTAACACTTGTGTTGGATCAGTATTGTGATTATTAACCACTCTACCTTCGGGTTATTTTCAGGCATATATTTTATAAACAAGCAAAAAAATCACAACGTTTGTTGTCGCAAAATATTGTCAGGTATGAAACCTGACATAAATTTGACAGAGTATCCGGTACGCATCAAATATTTTTGGAACAGATATCTTTTCTCGAAAAACGGTGAAGAAAAACCGCGCGTATCACGTACGTTCGTATGTGTAGGGTGGTGAATGTAAGAACGATTAGTTATCAGATCTAAAAATGGTCTCATCGACAGGTCAAAATACAAACATTTTATAAAGCAAAAACCATAAAGTTTTTTCCACATTTATTTTATTTGACCATCAACCGGTTTTCATCATTACCGACACCACCCGACCAGTCCGATGATGTCAGCGATGAAGAGACCTAGTCACTGGTCAAATAAAATAAATGTTGAAAAACCATATAGTTGTTGTTTTATTATGTAAAATGCAGTTCCACCAAGAAATATCTATACAAAAACTTAAATTTTATAAAGAGTTTTTATTTTCACCTGTTGATGGAACATTTGTATTTTTTTTAACTAGTTGTGATTACGTTAACAAACTCAAAAGTGGTCTTAAACAAGTCGCTCACTCCTTTCAACAACGTCATATATCAAAAATCGTCAATTTTCAGCTGTGCATGTTTTCTGAAATCCCAGAAAATGTACTATATCCCAGCAAAAGCGGCATATTTTTAACTAAATATTTACCCGCTTCAGGGCAGAAAGTGTTGTTTTCGCATTTTGAAGAAAAGGTATTGTTTAATTTTTTTTTATTAAATAAACTTAATATTTTTCAAATGGAGAAAAAATATTCAGGTTTTACCTAAAAATATCTGTTGCACACTAAAAAGTTCAATAAGTGGCTTGATATTTATTTTCAATATATTATATTATATTCTTAAACTTTAAAAACGATCTCCTGAAAAATCAAGTTTTTTTGATATGTGACATTGTTGAAAGGAGTGAGCGAAGTGTGTTTTTTTTATATTTAAATTATCATATCATTCCACAATGTAAATGCCGAATAAATAAAAACATGATTAAAGACAAATAGTACAATGTGTTTTATCGCGTGACATAATACAGTATTAAATCATCACCTTTTGATGAGAAAATCTGTTTTTTTTTAAATCTAGCAGTGTTGATATAAATAAACTCTTAAGCGGTCTTATACAAGTGTTTTATTTATATATTTCAACTAACTTACTTGTCGTAAGGCTTATTCCCATAAAAGTGTGCGATGCTATTAACAGCCCATGTGAAATTGAGTACCAATACTGTTCTCGCGATAAAACAGACCATAAAAGATATCCAAACAGACTCATTCCACAATAGGACCGGGATACACGTAGGCAAAAATAAGACCAGCACAAAATACCATGTCTTGTAATATCTGGAACCGAAAATTTATAATTAGATGCAGACAAATTATGGATTGAAGTTATGAAACCAACCGTAAAATTTTTTAAGTCTTTTTCCAACAGATTAAAACTAAAACTGATGGTACTGTCTTTGAATACCTATCTAAAGAAAACACACACATATATATATTTATATATATATATATATATATATATATATATATATATATATATATATATATATATATATATATATATATATATATATATATATATATATATATATATATATATATATATATATATATATATATATATATATATATATATATATATATATATATATATATATATATATATATATATATATATATATATATATATATATATATATATATATATATATATATATATATATATATAATATGTGTACATGGATGGGTATTTTGTTTTATTCATTAAGTGTGGGATTCTATATTTTTTATTATAGTTACATATTTCAGTGTGCCGTTCACTCTGTTCCTAGCATTCATTCTCCTTTCTATATATCAACCTTTACATTCCTAGAAAACATAATTCCAAAATATGGTATACAAAATCATCTACCTGTATGAAAATTTCCCCTTTTACTTAATTTTTTTTTAAATTTAAAAAAGAAAAGAGAAATACTACTGTTTTTATTATTTACACAAATATTTCAATTTCATACTATTTCTGTGAGCCTAAGCGGCTCATTATTGGAAATAGGTATCAAATTGTGGTAGAGTGGGTTCAAACCGAGAAACTCTGACTTCTGCGACACTAACCATGGGACCACAACCTGACACAAATTTTACACCCTGATTATTTATTTTATTCATTAGTTACTAATCAGTTACATAATATGTACATACTTTACCTTAAATTAAACTAGTCTGGAACATACTGGTGTATGGAAGTGAAACATGGACTATTAGGGTGGTTGGAGGCGTTAGAGATGTAGTGCTACAGGCGCATGTTGGGGATTCACTGGTCGGAACATGTAGGGAGCAACAAGGTATAAAGCAGGGCTGGGGAGTCTAGATACTTACTAAATAAAGTAAGATGACAGCGAGCCAAATGGATAGGCCGTACAATAAGACACCCAAGCCCGCCTCTTACGATTGTAGAGGGCACGTGAGAAAGACACAAACTACAGAAGACAAGCCCGCTTAAACAACGTGGATCAAATTATCTCTGACATGTGCTGTAGCAGGTACGCCGAGTTTAAGAAACAAGTGAAAGATAGAATAGGGTGGAGACTGACCATAAAAGAAGCAAACCAATCATCACACAGATTGTAACCCAACAAGAATGAAGAATTTATAACTTAAGTCTTACTTTTTCTGCATCATAACAAGGGGATCAGCATCCAAGTCTGACATGTCTATCGTCTTTCTTGCTTGTATGACCAGTGGATGCCTTTTGCTCATCAGCCAGCCAATGTGAGCGAAAAAGAACCCTCGGTTTGCATTGTGAGGATCGGCATCAGTGTCGGAATATCTGTGGTGCTGCCGGTGGTCCCTTACCCACACCCAAAGGGAGTTCTGGGAATATGGGAACACTTGCATTAATACAAAACAATTGTGTATGTCCTCACCAAAAGGTTACATTTCATTCGAAAATTCTAGCTTGTCAAATTGATACATTTTCATGCAAATTAATGATTTCGTATTGGTTTGACACAGGATTGATCACGTTTAGTCCCAACTTTAATTAAGATTTTGGTAGAATACAGTAAACAGAACAGATATGTATTTAAAGTATTTTTTGTGGAATATTGGAAATTTACTTTTTGATGAGGACCTCCACAATTATACTATGGAACCTCTATACATCAAATTACAAAGGTATTAGTTATATTCAACTGTTGATGAGAATATCTATAATTCTCGAAACCGGTCGTGTGAAAGGATTTGTGAACAAGTATTTGGACACACTCAAAATGTTGTCAATGAATATTGTTTAAATATAAAGTTTACCTCTCCGGCCACCGTTGAAAGAGCGAGCAGAAAAGCATGCAACTGACGATTGGCTTTGAAACTTTTGTGTGTAAAATATCTATGGGCTCCGATTGTCATTCCCTTACCTGATATGAACATGAGACCTAAAGCTAAAAATAAACACACATACACATAAATACTTAATGAGATAAAGAAGAAATAAATAAATAATGATTATATAATATCCTTCTATTACTGTAAACAATGATTCATGGCGATGCAATGAGCCCATATTCTCCTTTTTAAAAATTTATGTTAGGAACTACATCTCATATTGAATAATATGTAATTTGTAATGTTTTATTATAATTTATTGTTCTTCTACTACCCCTCATCAGCACCCAATGAAGCATAAGGCACTGCATCACATAAACACAGAATGATCTTAATTATTACTTAGTCAAGAGACCCTTTACTTAATGAAGCAGTCCAGGGTGTTATTTACAATATTAATATTATTTATTATATCGGACACTGGATTATTCACCCTACGGATAAAATGTCAACCTTACTGGTATACGAAAGGATCTAACACCATTGCATATATACAGGTTTCAAGAATTAATGCAATCTGGATGTTCAGTAATGGGCAGAATGGTGAATGTTACACAAGTGTATAAAGTGATCACTTAAGACAGCCAAATGCCAGGTTGTAAACCCTGGGATGCTCAGCATCCATCTTTTTTCATAAAAAAGGGAAAAATGATAAGATAAATGAAGAATGCTGTTTCATTTGAAGTTGACATAAGTTGAGATAGGTTGAAAAAATACAGGCAAAATACATAAAAATTTTAAAATGTATCAGACATGTTACAGGTACCTATATGTGTTATTACATTGCAATAGTTGAAACCTCAGAAAAAGTAAAAAACCTGATCTGAATATACAATTTTTTTTTAAAATGCAGTATTCTGGTGCAATGTTTACCCATTTTACGGTACCTTTATATTTAAACCTATTATGGGATTTATGTTTCAACCATTAACGTTGCGGCTATGATTTGTAAAAACAATTACATTTTTTAATTTTTGTGAGACCATTATGGTATAGTAGTTAGCACTAGTGATCCGAGGTTCGATTCCTATGGCAGTCAAAATAAATATAAGTTATGCTAATATTCCACCTCCGTAGCGTAGTGGTCAACGCGTTTGGCTTCCGTGCTGGAGGTCCCGGGTTTACTTCCCAGGGGGGTTAAAATAAATATGGGTGATTTTTGCTCTCATATTTATTTAATATCACTCTATACTAGTACAAGAAGCACAGGGCCGATCACCTTGCCTGCGTGCAAATAACGATCAAAATAACACTGTGACGCTATGATTCAGTGCCCTATGCACCATTGTGTGCGGATAAGGGTAAAAAAAATAAATATAAAATTATTTAAAATAAATTATTTAAAGACCTGTAATTTATTTATTTGAGCGATCTGTAATCTCTAATATAAAGGTTTTTCTGCAAAGAAAGAATAGGTATGGAAGTTATAAAAAATATATCATACACACCCAGACCGCTACAGAGCCTATCAAAACAAGGGTGTAACTGCATTAAATTACTTTTAAACATAATATATAAAAACATACTTACCGCAAGCCAAAGTTAACAATTTGGCTTGGAAAAATGCCAAATAAATTCCGTAAACAGCAGCTAAGTGCAATATCAAGAAACCTATTACGTTTTTCCATACGATTTCCCTTTTGAAATTTGGATCGGTGCCACAGTTTTTAAAAGGGTCTACAGAGGAGATATTCTTATTCGCATTGACATCATTTTCATCCTTAGTAATGGTATGTTTAAGACTACTATTATGATTTTTAAATTCATGTATTTTTACATTTAGAGTGCTTTCTAATTCATCTTTAGGAATAATTTCTACATCTTCCTTCTTCATCAATCGTAATGCCATTGTTTTTTTACACTCTCCTTGGGAAAAAAAATAAACAGAAAAAAATCACTTTATTCACTTTCAAATTTTCCCAAAATCGTTTCGATATAATTAAAATTTATAATAATACAATTTCAGTATCTTCTCATTAAAAGTGTATAACTAACAGAATAGTTATAATAAATTTCAATTATTTATAAGCGCTAAGCATTTTATTTTTCCCGTTGTTACAATGAACATATTATCTAAACTAGAGCAGCTATTGTTTAATTGATGTCTGGATATTAATTGTTTAAATAATCTATTTGATGCTTTTTGTATTCAGATAAGTGTGTCGCTGCATTAGTAAAAATTCAACACAATATATTTATAACTCTTTCTGGACCACAAAAAAACAACCACCAGGTCCGCAATAGATTTACAGTATTTGAAAATAAATTAATATTTTATTTTATTAAAAAAAATACTAACTCCTTTTGAAGTGTACTTGAAATTTGGTTTTGGAAAAGTAGATACTACAGTAAGGGGGCTTGTGCACTACCCAGAATTTTACCGTCCGGTTTTGAAAAATGAAAGTGACTACGACAGTTTAGCGTGATCGAATTTACGCGCAATATCTTCACGCACCGGTCAAGAGCACAGATCCGAAGAAAGATGGGCAAAAGCACAACCCAATCCAAGCCAATCATCGTATTAACACGCTAACTGAAGTGCCAGACGGAAAAATTCACACACAAACACCCTAAGGGTTGACTCTGCTTAGATAAAAATTGATTGGAAATTAAAAGTGATGAATTTTGATCAACATTTACTAGTCAGTTGACTAGACCTGGGGAAAGTATATTACTGGCTAGAGTTAGTAAAATAATACTTTTTTGTACTACTAACCTAACCCAGTGGTCAGCATTATTAGACGAACAGCCAAATATGGACATTAATTATAAGAACACTACATATTGTCAATCTTTGAATCTCCATTGAAAGTTTGGTCAAGTCATATGTTACTTTCAGCACATTTTTAGGTTCTCATCAATAGTACGATTTCTCAGATTGCTTTTAATTAGGATCATGCTTCATGAGTCAAAGAACATTATGTCGACACATGACCTAACCTAACCACGCGCAGGTTCATGTGGAGAGCGACTAAGAAGACTTCACCCAACCTTTGTTGTTGTCTTTTGAATCAACTTTTACTAAACTACAGCAGGCATAGTTCCCCCTCCTAGAAAAAGTGGATCTGTTCATTTTCAATAAACTTTACAGATACTTTAATAAGATTTTACTCATCCTAGGCAGAGTTAACTCTCCCTAACAATCTACTTTTCCTGTAACATATATTATAATGGCCGAATTATCTATATTTCATAATTTTCCATAGTATTATAATGGTGAAAGCATTCACCAATACAGACCCCAAGTTTTCTCGAAGTTATTAAAATTGATCAAGTTTCTATTCTACTGTTAAGAATTTTTCTATTGGAGATCATTGTGGATTGGGGTAAAGGAAATGATTTCTTTTTCAAGTCTTTTCTCCTAATCCTGGTTTATAAGTAGCCTGAAAATAACTGTAAATGCCCAGACTTCCATATTCTTCTTCATCTTTCATGAGATGTCAAAAAATAATATGAAAATAATTCCTGTAATTGGAGATAATCCAGATTTTGTGAACAAGTATTTGGACACACTCCAAATGTTGTGAAAATAGCTAACTAGACTCACCTATAAATCTTCTTAAATTTATTTTATGTGCCGTTGCTTTTATTTCTTCTTGAGATTGAGATGCTCGCTCTTTATACAGAATACGAGTGCATATTTGCATTGATAATGGACGTTTCCATTCCCCAAAATAAGTTGATTTTATGCATTGCTTCTCTTTGCATTTGTTGATCATTTTATCATTTCAGGATTAGAAAATGGTTATGTAGACTTTAATTGAAGAATATCTCGCAATAAAATGAAATATTTATTTTGCTAATCAATTTCCATTAATTCATACTGTAAGAAATATGTATATGGGTACGATGCTATTAATGCATCCAGTATATTTTAAGTTATTTAGAGGTTATGGTGCCCCTCGCATTCTTTTAATGCGGTCCGCCTAGCTCGAAACTCAATGTTAAATATATTTTGTATATTAAAAGCATTGTTAACTTTATGGTATGGTAATATAACACTCTCCTTATCATGAATCGTTCATACTATTAAGAGGTATTACACAAAGTTGCTATTTTAAGTGCTATTACACAAAGTGAACGATTAATGATAAGGAGATGGTTATTTCAATGTTGAATAAATCAAATAAAACTAGTTTTTCATCTTTACAGATAGTTTATTTAATAAATATTCAAGTACAAACTAATGAAAAACAATCTTATGTATATTGTGATATTGATTGCATACTTAATTATCAATAATGTCCAAGTCTATTTTGCACCGCAACAAAACGAAAAAATTGTGACAAGTGACACAACCTAGAAAAGAACAATATTTTCTTATATCATTGACATATCACACTTATAATCACTGAAAACTCTTCATCAATGTCTCTCGCTTATTGACTCCCCATTTAAAATTTTATTTGTCCAACATTCCACTACTAAATAGTCGCCCACTCCTTTCAACAACATCATATATCAAAAATTGTAAATTTTCAGTTGTGCACGTTTTCCGAATGCCCAGAAAATGTACTATATCCCAGCAAAAGCGGCATATTTTTAACTTAATATTTACCCGCTACAGGGCAGAAACTGTTGTTTTTGCATTTTGAAGAAAAGGTATTGTTTAATTTTTTTTTTTAATATCCTAAATATTTTTCAAATGTAGAAAAAACATTAATGTTTTACCTAAAAAGATCTGTTGCACAGTAAAAAATTCAATAAGTAGTTTGATATTTATTTTTAATACATTTTATTATATTTTTAAACATTAAAAACAATATCCTGAAAAATCAAGTTTTTTGATATATGACATTGTTGAAAGGAGTGAGCAATGTGTGTAATATTTGAAGGTCTGTAATAAATTATATTAAGTTGTCTGCCTTCTGTCTGGGTCCATAGAGGTTTCTAATGAGATTCCCAGGGGAATCAAAATAAATATAAGTAATATGCCATTACAATAATTTAAACTTACAAGTAAAACACTTGTACAAGATCACATGTGAGTTTATTAATGTAAACACAACTAGTTTCGAGAACTACAAATGTTCTCATAAACAGGTGAAAATACAAACTCACCTGATTATGATAATACAGTGAAACCCGGATTTTACATCGCCGGAATCAACATTTTCCCGCCAATTGCATGTTATTATTTCAGTCCCGATATGTTTTCTTACATTTATTAGCAGCGTTTACAATGTTTTCCCCCAGTTTACGTCGAAAATATCATGTCATTTGATATTTCACTCAATCTATAATGCTTATTTGATATTTGACTCAATCTATAATGCACAACGGAGTCCTGGTTCCAGCTCTAATGTATGGAAGTGAAACATGGAGTTGGCAAAAGAAGGATGAAAGTAGACCGAATGCAGTCGAAATGCGATCTCTCAGAAGAATGTGCGACAAAACGATGTATGATAGATGTGCGAATAGTGAAATAAGGAAGGAATGCAAAGCTGAGATAAGCATTATCGATAAAATTAAGAAAGGTGTGTTGAGATGGTTTGGACATGTGGAACGAATGAGTGTAGAAAGAACGGTAAAACAAATTTATGAGGCGAATGTTAGTGGGAAAAGAAGCAGAGGAAGACCGAGAAAAACATGGCACGATCAGGTATGCCAAATACTTGAAAGTGGTCAGGTTAGGAGTCGTAACAATCGGCGGGTATGTATGAGGACATGCATGAACGTGGAAGAGGCGAAGAATGTTTGCAAGGACAGAGTGGTGTGGCGCTCTATTCTCTCTGCCTACCCCTGCGGGGAAGCGGCGTGATGGTTAGTTAGTTAGTTTATTTTTTTAGTTTTATAATGCTTATTTTCTTGACATAGTTTTTTAAGTTTTTTATTTGTATTATTCCTTTCATTACAATTTTTGCAAAAAACAAATTTAAAATGTGTTCTTCAAAGCCCCAAAATTATACATTCCCTCCATTTAAGTTTATTTTTTCAGTCCCTTAGGAAAAGTAAAATAGGGGTTTAACTGTGTAGTTCTCGAAAATAGATGTGTTTACTTTAACAAAATCAAAAGTAGTCTTATACAAAAAACCCTTATCTGCACCCCAACGGTGCATAGGGCACTGCTTCATATAAACGCAGGGCTATCTTGATCGTTTACATATGAAGGAAAGGTGATCAGCCCTCCGCTTCAGGTACCAGTCCAGGGTATTATTAAACAAATACATATTAGAGTGAAAAAAAATCACTTATATTTATTTGACCCCCCCTGGGAATCGAACCCGGGACCTCCAGAACGGTAGCAGAGCGTACTGACCATTACACTACGGAGGCGGATGTCTTATACAAAAGTTTGATTTTAATATTTAAATCATCATGATATTCCAAATCAGTTCACCTCCACAGTGTAGTGGTTAGTGCGCTAGGCTACCATGCTGGAGGTCCCGGGTTCGATTCCCAAGAGGGTCAAAATAAATATTAGTGATTTTTAAGTATAATATTTATTGAATATGACCCTGAACTGGTACCTGAAGCGGAAGGCTGATCACCTTTCCTTCGTGTATTTAATGATCCAGATAACACTGCTCCTATACGATGCGGTGCCTTATTGGGCATATATCCGCACCATTGGGTGCGGATAAGGGTTAGAAGGGAACAAGGGAAGATATTCCAAAAAGTTAATTTTAATGTGTTGTCTCATAATGTAGAGGTTGGCAAGTGTGGACACTAGACACGAGGTTCCGGGTTTGGTTTCCAGTGGGGTTTAATAAATTACAGACCTTCGCTTATCAACACGGTGTGACGATGTTCTTATATAACACGAATATTGCAACGGCGGAGCTTGGGCGATCAGTAGACGATATGGGGGGTGTGCGAAGGCGGCGCGGAGTTGACAGCTTCCTCCAGGGTGCAGTCCAACTTCCTGTAGGCCGGTCCGCCCCCGGGACACCTCCTGCGCCCCTCACCCTTCCTGCCTTCCAACAGTAGACCCAGAACCTAAAAAACAAAAAAAATTACGGAATATATATTAAAATCAAGCGCTGATTTTTAGAGTCTACTGAATTGTATTTTATTATTAAAAACACAAATTAACCGATTAACTACCGGCAGGTACATGTATGGCGGTACCCAGCACGGCGCGAATTTTACGACAAAAATAAAACTTTCCAAACATATTGTTATTAAAAGTGTATTAACGTTTATTTATAAAACTTGCCAAATAAATGAAGAGCGCGCCAGTCGTTCAGTCATTTATCCATAATCATAAAATCAATTGTTCATGGTGCAGAGTTGTCACAAAATTTGTCATAGAAAATATGAAAATTAAATTATATGTCAAAAGTAATTGTTTATGTTAGTTTAATATTAAAAGTATACACAATGACACACTTCGATTTAAAAAAATTAAAAATTAAAAATCATCAGAATCGACACTAAAATCACTGTCATCAGATTCGGCAGTGACGGCAACACGGGGATTATTGGACAACCCTGAGCGCCATTAGTTGTTCCGACGACAAAGCTCTCTTTAATTTACGTTTAAAGTGGTAAAAACAAATTCTGTTTCAATTCTAAGTATGCAAAGATATTCTCAATAGATGTCACTATGCGTTTAATATATTTGTACATTTAAATAATTTATTTTCTTTACTAAACGCCCATTTAAAACGGCGCGTCTTAAGACGTAATTTTTGTATGAGAAAATTATGCGTCTTAAGACGCTCTTGGCAGTTAACAGGTTAATTTGAAAATGCTATAATAAATTGAAGCAATGTTAAGTTGATTGTTAATTGTATAAAGGCAAGATGATCAATCCTGCGGTTTAAGTACGAGCCCAGGGTAATATTAACACATTTTTGTCATCATTTTTTTTATCGACCCCAAACCCTAATTAGTATATGTACTAATTAGGATCGTATACTAATAACAAGTAACCGCAAACCCAACTCAGATCTACACAATGTTTCTTGGCTCCCTTACACTCTACCAAAAGTAAGCAAATAGAACGCTTATAAGCGTCTCCCGCTCTCTACAAACAGTATGTAAAAGACGCTTTTAAGCGTTTCCCGCAAACAATGTGTTAAATAAATACTATAAAAACTACTTATATTTCGTTTTAACCGGATCCACGCGGCTCGCATAAGCGTATGTGTTTTAACAAGACATGCCCCATACGCGACTGACATAAGCGTTTGTGTTTTCACTTTGCTCCAAGTTTCGAACCTCAGTTCAACTTGGAGGGATTTTTTCATAGTGTGGAACTTTGGATAAAATAATACGTCAATCCTCGGCCTTATGACATCTGTTGAAATATCTGACTAATAATTTGTAACATCACAAGGATAAATAAAACAACAGATCCCTGATTTTTCTTGCGGTCGGTAATTAGTCCGCGCCATAATCATGCCCTATATCTGTCTCACTCTCGACGCTACGCATCGCCAGTGGGTAAGAGTGACACACGATGCGTGCTTTGATTTATTTATGTTACGATCTAATTTGTTTATATTACGATATATTTCAAGAATAATGTGACACACGTGTATTATAGAGTACCAAAAAGGCACAATGAATCCCATTGAACGTTTTTGTTTAGGAAAATAAATCGTTTCATAACTAAATACATAAAAGTAATCATTTAAAAAACGGCGAAATACAGCCGCGCACGAGCGTCTCTTAGGAACAAAGTTAACGCGTTTAAAAGGTTAATTGAAAATGGGACCTGCGGCGTGGTAGACAAATGTGCTAACCTATGGAGGCGGACAAAAACAAGCCTGAGTAAGGCTCTCTTACATATCTTGTATTTGAAATAAACATAAGTAAATAAAATAAAATAAACTAACTAACTAACCATCACGCCGCTTCCCCGCAGGGGTAGGCAGAGAGAATAGAACGCCACACCACTCTGTCTTTGCTAAAAATTCTTCATGCATCTCCTCATACGTACCTATTGCCGATTATTACGACTCCTAACCTGACCACTTTCAAGTA
Organism: Brachycentrus maculatus; assembly: GCF_059751285.1. NCBI lineage: Eukaryota > Metazoa > Arthropoda > Insecta > Trichoptera > Brachycentridae > Brachycentrus > Brachycentrus maculatus. The sequence goes on from NW_028280819.1 coordinate 2,356,292, forward strand.
TTTGGCATATCTGATCGTGCCATGTTTTTCTCGGTCTTCCTCTGCTCCTTTTTCCAATTACATTCACCTCATTTCTCAGTTCTTTCCTCACTCATTCGTTCCACATGTCCAAACCATCTCAACACACCTTTCTTAATTTTATCGATAATGCTTATCTCAGCTTTGCATTCCTTCCTTATTTCACTATCCGAACATCTATCATACATCGTTTTGTCGCACATTCTTCTGAGAGATCGCATTTTGACCGCATTCAGTCTACTTTCATCCTTCTTTTGCACAACTCTATGTTTCATGTTTCACGTTCCATAAGTAAATAAATTGAAATTAAAATGAGTTCACCTTATTTTTATTGTGAAATATGATGTAACCAAGTATCAGGACAGCAGAAGCAAACAGGAAGTAAAGAAAGAAATGAGAGTCTTCAGCGCCAATGAATTCCCCGTTAGAAATATAGGCAGGACGATTTACACCTAAAAACATATAATTTCTCATTATAAAACCACATTGGCATGAAATAGACCAATTTGTTTATATTATATTTATATACAACATTTTGAGTGTGTCCAAATACTTGTTCACAAAATCTGGATTATCTCCAATTACAGGAGTTATTTTCATATTATTTTTGACATCTCATCAAAGATGAAGAAGAATATGGAAGTCTAGGCATTTACGGGGCTGACGACCGTCATAGGCTGGTTTAAGTGATCACTTTACACACGTGTAACATTCACCAATTCTACCCATTATTCTACCCAAGAATTTGAGTAGTGTGGTTGTCAATAATGGGTAGAATTGGTGAATGTTACACGTGTGTAAAGTGATCACTTAAACCAGCCTATGACGGTCGTCAGTCCCGTAAATGCCCAGACTTCCATATTCTTCTTCATCTTTGATGAGATGTCAAAAATAGTATTATATTTATATTTTACATCATACACATCATTAAAAATTACAATAATGTCCCCTCACTCAGTTTTCCCGTGCTGAGGGCACAATACACAATACTTATTTACAATTTCATTCATTGATTCGGCAGTCATTTTGTGGTAAAATCTATCCATTTTTAATTAATGTATTACTTAGTAGATACCACTTTTTCTTAAAATCTACTTTGACACGTGTTTCCATGCATTCCGCATCATTTTCAAACACCGTAATTGAAAATGATGATAAACACGGTGTTTGAAAATGATGCAGAATGCATCGAAACACGTGTCACAGTAGATTTTAAGAAAAAGTGGTATTTACTAAGTAATACATAATTAAAAACTTATTTACGAATTTATTTAAAAGAAAATTGTTTATGACATGCAGTCCAATACGGCATGGCCAAATGATACCATCGATTTCAAATCTGCCCACTTCTAAAATCCATTTATGAATAGAACTTATATAATTAGTTTATTTTTTAATGACTTTATGGATAATGGTTGAACAACTTGATTTCATATCAAACAGTTCTTTAGACCATTTAGAATGAGGATTTTTTACCAAATTATTGATCCCAAAGGTAGGGCTAAAGGAGTAAGTAAAAAAGGTCAATTTCATGCCGTGCTTCACAGATTCCATGCCACGCTTGAGGTAGGAAGATTGGATTAGCTCTAATAATAATAATTAATATATACATACATAGTCTAAAGCAAATTTGCACACATTAAAGATCATAAGATAACCACAATCATTTTAAAGAAAAAATGAAGGATGAGTGTCTAAAACAGTGGTTCTTAACCGGGTTTGATCGAACCCCAGGGGTTCGGCGAGTCCGTCTCCCGGGTTCGGCGGAGGTCAAAACATACCCGACTTATTGTACGATATTACGAAAAATGATACAACATATGATATATTCATTTATCCGATAGATCTAGTATATTATTTGAAAGGAATGTATAAAATATTATGAAAAATAATATGACATACGATATATTCATTTATACAATAGATTTAGTACACTTAGATCTGTTTTTATGCGGATCTTTTTTATGCGATTTTCAAATGTAAAGGATCCTATCCCTTATTTTTGTATGTAGTTCAAGTCTTTTTTATGCGATTTCGCATTTAAAAAATCTCAAATTTAGACTAGTGCAGGTTACAACCGTTAAAGTGTGATTGTGTCACTGGCACAAAGTTAAGCTCAAATTTTACATCGTATTCAAAAGATGCTTTATTGGAAAAAAAAACAGAAAAAGCCTTGTAATTTGGATTGAAGATTAATCTCTAAATTGATTTCCCATATGTGGATATTTGATTAAGGAAAAGCTCTTCTATTTTAATTTTTATGATTTTTTTTATAAACTTTTTTATGCGATTTTTAATACATTTTATCATTTTGATTTGGAGTTATGCAGTTTTTAAAAATAATGGAACCTTTCCCAGTTTTGTATGTACTTCAAGTTTTTTTTATGCGATTTCCCGTGGAACGTATCTATCGCATAAAAAGAGACCCAAGTGTATATTATTTGAAAGGAATATATCAACATGACATACGATATATTCATTTATCCAATAGATCTAGTATATTATTTGAAAGGAATATATCAATCTAATAATAATTTTATCCAATTGAAGGCTTGGTGATCGCGCATATGAAACTGGTGGGGTTCGGTACCTCTAACACGGTTAAGAACCACTGGTCTAAATTATGAAAGATGAATTTTATACAAATAAGTAATAATAATAAGTATAGAGTGAATGCATTCGGTAAATGATCAAGAGTTAATTCTATGAAAATTGTAAAATAGTTTATATTCTTAATTTTTTCTCTCTTTTTTGTGTGTCTACATATTAGGTTAAAATCAATAAAAACAATAAAAAATGTATGTATAAAGAACTCCACCAACAAGACACACAAGGAGGCTTCGTGGGTCTTTGCAAAAAATATTTTAAATTTGTTTTTAACTGTTCTTTAAATAAATGTATATTATTTATGTAAATAAAATAAAAATAATAGTAAAAATGTGTCCATATTTCTAAAAAATGACAATGAAAACATATTTCTATATTACAGGTGTCTCAACTTGATATGAAGCATCTATCATTTTGAAATGAAAGAAGATAATGTCTCAGCGTCCCGGGGCTTACGACCTGGCGTTTGGCTGGATTGAATGATCACTTTATACGATTGTGTAACATTCACCATTCCGCCCATGATTGATATTGCATTGATTTTTGGAACTGGTATACATGCAGGGGCCTTGAATCCCTTTCATATGTTAGTACCATTTCAGTAGATTTGGAAGTATGGATAAATGTGGCATCATCAGTTGAGACAGCTATAATATTGATATAATAATTTTTCAAAGATGTATGCACCGTTGTTGGATGGCTTTCGTATGTTAATTGTAATTTAGTAGATATTTAAATTTAGGCTAATGTGGCGCCTTCAGTTAAGAGTTTTGTGAAGTATATAACTTACTTCAATCGAACGTAAGTGACATTCATGCAGAATAAGTTCACATATATTTTTTAAGAGAGAGAGTCTGAAATCATTCCAATTTTGGATATTTCCATTTTACCGTTTGATCATTGAGAATTCTTTAATATTTATTTTATCAGACAAAATAATATATATTGACATATCATCCGTAGGGTAAATAAACTAGAGTCTGATAAAATAAGTAATAATTTTTTTTAAACATGCTTCTTATGGGTACAATATATTTGGATAATGCAAATATTGTGTGATGTTTTTATGAACATTTAAGTATGATACCTTATTAAAAATGTCTGTACAAACGTGAATGTTTTAATTATACCGGAAATAAATATGTATATATGATAGAGTTCCACCAGGATAAGAATTTAGCTATGACAAACAAGGAAGGAGGTGTAATTACCTTCTAGTTTAGTGTCCCATATATGTAATTTGTGTTATATTTTTTATATTAAAACCATTGTTAACACACTTCAGACGGGAAAGGTATTTCTACCCGTTCAATCAATTGATGTTTAAGAATGGGAAGGGTATTTTTACCTTCTGCACCAGCCTCATTTCATAGTCAGAAAAGAAGAAATTACATATTTAATGTTTTTATATTGACATTACGTACCAATCTCTTTAAGGTATCAAATCATAGTTATCAAATCCCATCGCCAGCAGTCCGCAAGCGTAAAAAACACCCGTCCGAAATGTGTTAACATTGTGGTATGGTTATATCGCGCACTCCTTTCAAGAACGTCATAAATCAAAATACTTGATTTTTCAGGAGAACGTTTTTAAAGTTTAAAAATATAATACAACGAATTAAAAATAAATATCAAGCCACTTTTTGAACTTTTTATTGTGCAACAGATCTTTTTAGATAAAATCTGAAGGTTTTTTCTCCATTTGAAAAATATTTAGTATATTTAAAAAAATAACTAAACAATACATTTTATTCAAAATGCAAAAACAACACTTTCTGCCCTGTAGCGAGTAAATATTAAGTTAAAATATGCCTCTTTTGCTGGGATATAGTACATTTTCTGGGCATTCCGAAAACACGCAAAACTGAAAATTGACGATTTTCGATTTATGACGTTCTTGAAAGGAGTGAGCGATATAACACTATCATTATCATTCATCATTCAATGTATTTACAACTAAATTCGCCTACTAAATTTGTGTTGCCATTCTTTCTTCACTCATTCGTTCCACATGCCCAAACCATCTCAACATACTTTTCTTAATTTTATCAAAATATTATATCATATTTTTAATACCGTACTTTTTTTTCAAATAGAGAAGTACATATTTGTGATTTTATCATTTACAAAAATACTTCAACTTTATACTATTTCTGTGAGCCTAAGCGGCTCATTATTGAAAATAGGTATCAAATTGTGGTAGAGTGGGTTTGAACCGAGAAATTCTGACTCAAGAGTCTGCAACACTAACCACCGGACCACAACCCGACACAAAATATTAAAATTTTTAAATAAAAATAAAAATATTTGAGGCACCTATATGTTTTAATTTTTAAAAACACCATTCCCTTTACCCTGTTTCATAGCATTAGACCTCTTACGCTGATGGACCTCTACAAACAGAATGATACTACTGAGAAATCACTTAACAGATGATTTTAAAGAAAAAAGTGGTAAGCCCTTGGATTTCCATATCCATTTAGACTTTCAAATTTACAGTGACCCTGTGTTACCATATAGAGAAAATCTTATGAGACGATGAATTTCTGTTAGGTTGGTAGCGTCCCCAAGTTGAATTAAATCACACAAAATTGGCATTACTGTAGAAGTGTATTGTGAACGGTGTAAAGGATAAACATGATGATTAGAGAACCAATAGTGGGGTTTTCCACTGGAGCCGCTCCGCCCGCCGCGCCCATTGCAATCTCTCGCAAGTCACCATCGGAATCCTCTTCTGTTGAGAAAGAAACATGACAATAATTCAAAGGAAACTGACAATAAACAAAATCTAGCATTTGTTTTATTTTATTTATTATAACTGCAGATAGTTAGTAGAATTCCATTTTGAATTGTTGGGTAATATATTCAAAATAAAACAAGGTTTTTGTTGGATTGAATTCTACATTCGTTTATGTATATCTTAATACATGGGTCGGCAACCTTTTGTTGTAAAAGGGCCAAATATTTTTCATGGGGATCAGTGCGGGCCGCACTTGCAGTAGGTATACATACAATATTTATGTACAAATATTTTAGTTTTAAAAATAAAACGCTAAGTGTATATTTTAACGACATTATTGTATTTAATAAAATCAATGAGATTCCCTTCGCTCCCTTTCTCGCCTCCTTTCACTCGATTGTGTATAATATCGTCCGTCATGTGCGTTGCGGCGAGAATCTCGCGGGCCGCACCAAGATGTCTCGCGGGCCGCAGGTTGCCGACCCATGTCTTAATACGTGACGCGTTTCGTCTTCTCAGGACATTATCAAACACTGACGTAAAATATTTACAAAATGTCCTTTTATATTAACAATAATTGCTATTATTAGGTCTAGGAGTAGATATAATGGTGCGTATTTCGGTGGGTAATGTGAAATATTATTCATTCACAGAAATACACATTACCCACCGTAATACCCACCATTATATATACTCCTAGACTTAATAATAGCAATTATTGTTAGTATATAAGTGTCAGTGTTTGATAATGTCCTAAGAAGAGGAAACGCGTCACGTATTAAGATATACATAAATAAATGTAGAATTCAATCCAACAAAAACCTTGTTTTATTTTGGATATATTACTCAACATTTCTTTTATTGATCAAAGTTGTCTGTGACACAATTATATTAAAATGCAGACAAAAAATATGACATAGTTATTAACACACTAAGAACGGGAACTTCAACTACATCTTGACTTTTAAAATGAGAATATCAGTATAAAATAAAATAGATACGGGCTCAGAATTTTTGTGTTTCTCCTTAATAAAATCATGTAAAAAGTTATTCATTTACATTGACAGAAATAAATAATTTGGGAAAAATTGGGGATAAAATCACCAATACAAAAACGTTTCTCAGAGAGTGCGTGCCGTGGCGTGCTTTGAGTATATGCGCATGTCATAGCATGTTTACTGCGCCGTAGTGCGCACATTGTTTTAGGTGGCGGTCGTGTCGCTATGCTAGCTATTGCGGCTACTTGCGATGAATTTTTTTCTCATTTTCAGATACTTACCAGAGCTAACATTACAAAATTCTTACATTTCAACTGTACAACTATGTCCAATAAAAGCAACATTTAGGAATATTCACATTTTCATATGGAGTACAAAATACATATCACCGGTGCATGCGGAAGTTTTTAGCACCGTAAGGGAAAGGTTAAGGACGGGAAATGTATTGTTACCTTCTGCGCCGGGCTAATTTCAAAGTCAGAAAGAAGGAATCATTCAATGTTTTATTGTATGAATATATCAATAGTATGAATATTTTATTTTAAGAAAAAAATCAATTACATATAATGTAACCTGGATTTAGAGAAAATGAAGTTGCGACTTAACCTGTCCGGGAGTATGCACGTAAATGAACGTCAGTGCGAATTTTCCTTAAAGTAGTATTGACGTTAATGAACGTTGAAGTCCATCTGTCAGTTAGTATGATGTAATTTGTATAGGAATGACATCTGTGGATATTTGTGTGTAATTGTATCATAATTGAAAAATATTTCCAATAGGTGTTTTTTAAATTATTTTTACATAATTTCTATTTTCATAATACATCGATTTATTGAAAAAAAATTTTTTTTCATGTAAAAAGAACCCACTCCCCAGAGAAAGTCGGAGACCAATTTTTGTACTCCCGGAAAGGTTAACGAATACTGGGCCTTCAAGAGATTTGAATAAAATAAAAATGTTGACAAATAAAATTTTAAATGTCAATATTATATTGTAATTTAAATACAAATTATATTTTAAGACCTTGTCATCAAATTTAACGAGTTTAAAGAAACATAATACTTATGCAAATAACTTGACTGGTAGCTATATAAAAAAATATTGTGTAAAATTAAGTCAGTGATAATAAAATTACTTTCATTACAAAGAATTTGGAAAATACTTTTAGTATATGTATTAATTGATTCGAGAGATATGTTAAAGCAATCATGGATAATAAAAAATATTTATCTTTATGTTTATGGTTGAGATGGGTAGGTATTTTATGCAAATTGTCAAGGACCTTCGTCAATTCAATGTTAATCTTAAATGAGAAACAACAATTTAAAAACCCAAAACACACATGTCCATATTTGGTGAATATTACCATATATTGAATAAAAATGAAAATGTCATTTGTTCAAAATCTTGAATCTCCTAAAGATTTCGCTGATTGATTTGAAATTTCGACACAACGTTGCATTTGAATATGCGTATGTTTTAATTGATCTATATAAATAAATATGTGCTATGATGCATACGATATGATGCAGTGCCCTGTGCACCATTGGGCGCGATGAGGGTTTGAAATTGTATGGAAACAAGTAGTGCCTTGTATTGCACACGTACACATACTGAGAAACCACGTGTGGACAGCACTAGGTAAAAACGATTACTACCCGGAATTTGACCATCCGGCAGTCCGGTTTTGAAAAATGACTGCGACTACGACAGTTTAGCGTGATCGAATTTACATGCAACGTGTTCACGCATCGATCAAGAGCACCGATCCGAAAAAATATAGACAAAAGCACATGCCAATCCAAGCCAATCGTCGTTTTAAAACGCTAACTGACGTGCCAGACGGAATGTAATTCCGTGTAGTGGACAAACGCCATATGGCTTTGTTTTATTTATTTATTTAAATTAAACTTTATGTAAAGAAAATAAATAAGTACATTAGCGGATTGCTAAAAAAGTAATATCTTAGAACCAGTTTTATATTGTAATTATTTAAAAAAAAAAAAAGTAAATGAAAAATAAATTGTATTACTAACAAACATAACTAACAAGTGTAAGTCCCTCTCCAAGCATAAGAGCTCTGTCTCTTCATTGGAGAGAACTGCATTTTTGGTATTAAGATTGTTAGTTGAAATTATCACATTTCGCTCACTCCTTTCAACAACGTCATAAATCAAAAAACTTGATTTTGCAGGAGATCGTTTTTAAAGTTTAAAAATATAATGAAATGTATTAAAAATAAATATCAAGCCAATTATTGAACTTTTTAGTGTGCAACAAATGTTTTTAGGTAAAACCTGAATATTTTTTCTCCATTTGAAAAATATTTAGTATGAGTATTTAAAAAAATAATTAATTAAAAGTTTAAAAAAAAATTGTAACCATATTAAAAAAAAAAAGCTTTTTAATTCAAATAACTTACCTAATTCGGGATCAGATGGCTTTCTTCCCATATCGTCCAACTGGATAGGCCCATCCAGGTCTTCATCTTCATTCATCATGGGTTCCTCGGGAGAGGCACCCTTCCCTTGCGGCTGCGGAATCTGCACCACATCCGGAACCTTGACATAATCGGGAACTTCCGCAGAATTTGATTTATCAGAATCTGGGATCTTGCCGGAGTTTGTGATCTTATTGGATTCCGGTAACTTGGCTGGTGCTGGAGCACCGACATTTTGCGGGGCCCTTGAAGATGGCTTTTCAGGAGTCGTTGCTTTCACAACTGTTTCTGGCAAAGCCTCCACCTACAGGAAGTAAGAGTTTAAAAATGTCAAAATAATATTTATTATAACCCTTATCCGCACCTAATGGTGCATAGGGCACTGCATCAAATTGACGCAGTGTTATCTTGATCATTACTTACATGAAGGCAAGGTGATCACTCTTGCGCTTCAGGAACCAGTCCAGGGTAATATTAAATAAATGTTACAGTGTTAAATCACTAATCGAACCCGTGACCTCCAGCACGGTAACTAAAAATGCAAAAAAAAGTACTACAAAAAATAATGTCCCTTACTGTGTTTTTTAAGTTTGGACAGCCGTATTGGTCATTGGTTGATATTTTAAATTCAAAAGTTCAAAGCGCCCATGAGGTAATATTTTACAAAAATGGCGCTTTATAAATTATACAAATTTAATTATTTATTTATTATTTAAGTATTATTAAAGTATATGTTTATGTCCGCCTCCATAGTGTAATGGTCAGCACGCTTGGCTACCTTACTGGAGTTCGATTCCCATGGGAGGGTCAAATAAATGTAAGTGATTTTTCATTCTAATATTTATACAATATTACCCTGAATCTGAGCCTAGTACCTGAAACGGAGGGCTGATCACCTTTCCTTCATGTGTTAATGATCAAGATAATACTGCGTTTATATGATGCAGTGCCCCATGCACCATTGGGGTGCGGATAAGGGTTTGAAGAAGAACGTATATGCAACCCTGCATCCTGCCAGTGAATACACATGGATCTTGGCTCTGACAAAAATAAATGTAGACTAGCTCAAATGCACACAGCGAACCATGGAAAAATCCATGCTTGGTTTAAGTCTGATGGATAAAATAAAAAATGAAGATATCAGTAACGAAACAGAAAAGAGGATATCATGGATTGCGTGGCAAAACTCAAAATGCAACGGGTGGGACATTCAATTCAATTTTCAATTCAATTCAATTTATTCAATAAAAAAATAATATATACATAACAAACAATATTCAAGGCGTATATATTAAAAGTAAGCAATAAGACTTAAAGGTGTGGAAGAATCCCGATTCGGAAAACTCCTTCGGACACATGGAACAGATCAATATCCAATGTGATATTGTTCAACATAGCGGTAGCTCTTCCTACAGGCATAACCATCGGCAGGTTGGTCCTGTGTATAGGAATGTGAAACAATCTATGCCGACGCTGTCTTAGGTAACTATCGGGAACATACAGACCAATGCTCTGGATAATTTCAGGATTATCGATCATACCGCGCAACAATCGATAAAAATGCGTAATCAAATACACATTCCTTCTAGTCTCTAAACTATTGTAGCCAAGCATACCCTGGAGAAACTGGGTCGGGTAGAGCCAAGGATAATAGCCGTACTCTCTCATGTAGAGATACCTCAAAAACTTCTTTTGGACTTTCTCTACCATAAGAGAGTACTTAAGCTCGTGTGGCCCCCAAATCATCGAGCCACTCTCGAGTCTACTTCGCACCAAGGAGTTATAAAGAGTTCTCAGCACGCGGGTATTTTCGAAAACCCTGGCAGTACGCAGAACAAATCGTAGTATTTTCAATGCATTACCACTGACTGCCTCTATATGATCGTGAAATGTCAGGGTGCTCACAAATGTAATGCCCAGATCCCTAACATTCGATGCTCGCATCAGATTTTGGTCATGTTGCAAGACAGTATCCCACAAGGTGGACCGCTAAAATTTTAAGATGAAGACCTTGGGAGAATAAAATAGGCATTGGAAGACTTCAACAAAGATGGTCCAACGACATAGCTGCTGTGGGGAGTAGAAATTGGCTGCAAGCAGCAAGACTGAAAGAAATGGAAGAATACAGGAGAGGCCTACATCCATCAGTGGAATACAGAAGATAAAAGAAAAAGAAGAAGAATGTATTGTAAGAGTATTTTTTTGCGGCCAGCGGATACCCGCAGTTATATTTTTCATTTATTTTTAATTCTTCATTGAAATCATTTTTTTTTACAGGAACATATGATATTTTTTTACAAAATCATTAAGTTGGGTTTATTGTACTGTACCTCATGTGACTTGTCTTTGATAATAAATTATTAACTTAAAGTTAGATTAAAATAAAAATGAGATTTTTGAGTTTTTTGATGTGGTCCGCCGGTGTACCAAAAATACCTTATGCGGCCCTTGGTGCCTTTTGAGTTTGACACCTCTGGTCTAGATGAAGAGACGGGTGCATCTCTAAATTGGTAGACTAGCTAGTTATATACAAACTCAACAAGCATTTTGTTTTTTAAAACAACTATATTACCTTAGGTCTTTGTGGTAGACCTGCTCCGGGGATTTTTTTTCGGTCTGCGTCCACAGCTAGCGGATGGAATGAGAAATCAGTCAAATTGTTTGAGATATCTCGGTTATCAGATGCTGATGAGTATTTGTGTGGTTCGACCGCCATTGCGGGTGATGCAACGTTTGTGGGAGAATCAACCGGATATTTTGCAATTGGCTGGGCAACTGTAGGTTTACCAACAGAAGTAGGAGACACTCGAGGCAACGAGTTAGTCACCTCCGCTGCTTTTTGACTTTTAGCGATTTTCACCACATGGTTCATCTTCTCAAACTTTGAAGTCGCCTCATCGTGGTTGCTGAGTTTCGAAGTGGCCCAGAGAATTATTTTGCAAAACGGTCTTAGAGTCCCGTAGAAGTCGTGGCACGTGGAAAGGCAAACGTGGTGTTCTGATATTGCGTCAGAAAATATCTTTACATATTCTTTGGTTTCGGGAAAGTCAGACTGTCCAATTTCTACCGGAGGCTTATCGCAAAAATCATCAGCGACATGAGTGGTATTCAAAGAATTTAATATATCCTCTATGTTAGACTTGTTTTGCGGTAGAGACTTCTGTATTTCAATTTCGCCGCCATTCATTCTATCGCAAATCTTCAAATTGACGTCGTAATAAGCCATACACAAGTACGACTTGAAATTTTCCTGATTGAAAACCTTCTCCGGAACGCTCACGTTACATTCTTTTAAGAAATCCGCTTTTTCTGGATCTACCAATGCATTTTTACACCTCTTGTCATTAAAATCCTTTTGAAATATATCTAAGATTGTCGTCGCTCCCTGAGCACTCGGAGCTTGAAAAGATGAACTGATGCATTGTGAGAAAATTACCATAAAAATAAGTCCTTGCAGATCCATATCGAATGATTTTGGGCAAAACGAAGGAGGGACGGAATATAATGAGCACAATAACAAGTGTATGTGCTTTTTACCAATAATTGAACGTCATTAGAGATCGCATTTATCACTTATAATACAAAAATAGTACGATCCGGTTAGCCGTTGATGTATTTTTTAAACGTACTTGTATTTGTAAAAATATTTTCTAAGCTTGTGGTTTATAAAATTAATCCAACGTGACACACTCGACACTCCGTCTTATCGCGATTTCTCGTTTCGTTTGACAGCTAAGCAGACATTTCAAGGATACCATAGAAATCTTTAAAACAATAGAAACTAAATTATACTCAAATATCTATGGCGGATGATTGCCATAATGTTAAAATTAATTTATTAAAAAAGTACTTACACCGATTAAACTGCGTAACTAGTTATGTAAAAACCTTCCAGTTAAAAAAATATTAGTGATTTTACACTCTAATATTTATTGAATATTACCCTGGACTGGTCCCTGAAGCACAGGAGTGATCACCTTGCATTCATGTAAGTAACCATAATGAATGCGTCAATACGATGCAGTGCCCTATGCACCATTGGGTGCGGATAAGTGTAAGAAGAAGTTTATGTATGGGGTTCATGCAATCGAAATTCTGAAATAGGAAACCAGTCGAAAACGACGGTAGAAAATATTTGTGTATAACATATTTAATATAATATATTGTATAGTTTAAATAAAAAACAAAATAACATGGCTTTTTATTATATTCGATTTTCTAAAATATTCTAATGTATCATTTTGAATTATTTCACATCTTCCAATTAAAGTTGGTATTTTAATAACTAAATAGTTTTTGATGAATAAAACTTTGTCCTTGACAAAAAAAAACCCGACGTACAATTTTACGAAAATGGCGCTGTATAAATTATCCAAAATTATTATTATTATTAACTATGCCATCTCAAATCCCTCTCAATAATTTAAAATATTATTTTTCTTATTGGTGGGGCATCTTCCACGATGTATTTATTTGCCATTCTTGACAGAAAAATTTACATATTTATTTTTGGGCTTTTATTATTGAAGGTGGACTACGTTTTCAATTTAATAAAAAGAAAACTAAAAAAAAAGTTATTAGCAAATAATTACTCTTAAGCATCACATTTATGGGAAAAGGGAGTTTTCACACATTAATAACTCAAAAACAATACAATAATAGTTATATTTATTTTTTACACATTCAGGGAACTTATTTTATATATGTATTTATTAAAAAAAAATTGAAAATAAAATTTGTTGATAGTCAACAAAAGATAATCATTTTAAAAACCTTAGAATATTAGTAAAATTAAACAACCTACGATAGATTTTTTTTAAATATGTTTTATATTTTAAGAATATATTGCTTTGAAAAACTTATAACAACAAATTTTCACAATTTTCAAATAAATTCTAAAATATGTTAAATAATTATAAAAATAGATTGAGGTTCATTACATTGTCGAATTTTTAGTTAGTTTATCTTATGATCCTAGTGTTTTTGTGTCGTTTATTATATATATATATATATATATATATATATATATATATATATATATATATATATATATATATATATATATATATATATATATATATATATATATATATATATATATATATATATATATATATATATATATATATATATATATATATATATATATATATATATATATATATATATATATATATATATATATATATATATATATATATATATATATATATATATATATATATATATATATATATATATATATATATATATATATATATATATATATATATATATATATATATATATATATATATATATATATATATATATATATATATATATAAATATATTTATTTATATATATATATATATATATATATATATATATATATATATATATATATATATATATATATATATATATATATATATAAATATATTTATTTATATATATATATATATATATATATATATATATATATATATATATATATATATATATATATATATATATATATATATATATATATATATATATATATATATATATATATATATATATATATATACATATATTTATACATTTTTAAATATCTGTCATTAAAATACAATAAATTTATGAAAATAGAGTTAAATAAATGTTTTTTTTCTATTTTTAAATATAATAAAAAATATTTGCTTGAAGGAAGGTAAATACAAAATATTTTATTTAATACAATTTCTATCAAGCTATAAGCTCAAAACATCAAGCCCTATTTTACAAAAGTACTCCTTTTTATTTTATTTTGATTAACGTTGTTATTTATAACATTTTTAATGTACAGCGCAAGACAAAAGTTTAATATCACAAATTTATACATAAATGATTTACAATGTTTCGACTTTTTTTTCAATATAAGCATCGAAATATAACTAGTACACATACACACACATTAATACGCACACATAATATGCACATAGAATTGATCCAACAATCTATTAATAAAATGATCTATGAAAAATATATATAAATTGAAATACATGGAAAAATCGATTGGGGCCGATTCGTCCAGCTTAATTGTTGAATGTCAATAAATATAATCTCAGGAAAAAAATAGTAACAGTTACATCGTGATACTTTGATACATACCAGTACTGATAAATTAAAAAAAATATGAATTTGTTATAACGTACTAAAATAAAACTTCGGTACATAAAATTGCATGTACCTATGTTGTTAAGATTTTGTTTTCCTTATTAAGTGAAGAAGAGAGTGAAAGAAAATACATATGCAGGGTATAGGTAAAAAATGCACTTTCTCTAATAACTTTTAAGAAACGTCTGAGACACTACTATTAATCCTTAAAATCCTTACTGTCCATCTAACCTCCTCCCTTAGTTTTTCCCTTTACCTCCTTCCCTAAACTCCCTTTTTCCTTTGCCCTCCTTGTTATCATATTTTGTAATTTATGTTTTTTTTTTTTTATTTCGATTTGTTATTTATGTTTTTTTTTTAAATGTTCAAGTACTATCTACCCTCTGATTGTAAACAGCTATATATGGTATCAAACGTTTTGATCAATATCACTTGTCTGTTTTTGGTTGGTTGTAAGATATTGCTTTTTAGTAATAAGCCCGCCAAAGTACTTTTTTCTTTTCTATACGTGAAGTTTAAATAAATAAATAAAAGGAAATAGAGGAGGAAAAGGAAAAAAAATACAAAATAATAAATCTTTTTAAATTGTATGTTTTACTTGGTAAATACCACTTTTTCTAAAAAATCTATTGTGACACATATCGCTCACTCCTTTCAAGAACGTCATAAATAAAAAATCTTGATTTTTCAGAAGAACGTTTTTAAAGTTTAAAATTATAACACAATATATTAAAAATAAATATTAAGCCACTTATTGAACTTTTTACTGTGCAACATATCTTTTTGGGTAAAACTTGAAGGTTTTTTCTTCATTTGAAAAATATTATATCTATTTAAAAAAAAATTAAATAATACCTTTTCTTCAAAATGCAAAAACAGCATTTTCTGCCCTGTAGCGGGTAAATATCAAGTTAAAAATATGCCTATTTTGCTGGGATATAGTACATTTTCTGGGCATTCCGAAAACATACACAACTGAAAAATTACGATTTTTGATTTATAAGGTTCTTAAAAGAAGTGAGCGATATGTGAAGCTAAGTTAAAATTTTGAAGTTTGAAATTGAAAATTTGTTGGCAGGAATTCACACTGACACCATATGTAGTAGTAGTATGAATATATTTTTTTAAAATTCTAATTTTCTTATAAAATAAAATATAACGATTAATTCGCTTTGTAAAACGTCCAATTTGAAAGAAAAATCAAAAACAAAAAAATCATTTTTATGCAACTTTTCACAATTTTAGTGACATATATTTGCATAGGAAAAAACATAAAAATATTATCATTGATTTGTTTAGTCTGATTTGACCGTCAACACATCTTGCATACTCTTCAATAGCTCGCTATCCACTGAGTTACTGTCCTCTGTCTTTCCGTCCAACCAAAAAGTTTCCATCTCACCTTTGCCCTAAAAAAACAGCAAATTGTTATCATTATTGAAGAACTAAACGAAAAAATACTTCAAAAATATAAAAATATACATGCAAAATACGTTTTCTCACTGTATAAGATAACCAAGAAAACGCTTATTTTTTTTAAATAAAAATAAAACTCAACGCACATTTTCCTCACTATCACTATCACTAAACTTGTGTAAAGTTTTTTTTTAAAAAAGAGAAATATTTGTGTTTTAATTATTTACACAAGCATTTCAATTTCATACTATTTCTGTGAGCCTAAGCGGCTCATTACTAGAAATAGGTATCGAATTGTGGTAGAGTGGGTTTGAACCGAAAAACTCTGACTTAAGAGTCCGTGTCACTAACAACGGGACCACAACACGACACTGTTCACGATTCTGCCCATCATTGAACTAATATTGCATTATTTTTGCAATGAGATGACATGTCAACATGTAAAAATAACTCCGAAATGTAAAATAAAAACATGATTTGTGAACAAGGATTTAGACACATCCAAAATGTTTTGAACTTTATTGAAAAAAGTATTTTAACTAACTTACTAACTAACCATCACGCCGCTTCCCCGCAGGGGTAGGCAGAGAGAATCGAACGCCACACCACTCTGTCTTTGCAAACATTCTTTGCCTCTTCTACATTTATGCATCTCCTCATACATACCCGACGATTATTACGACTCCTGACCCGGCCGCTTTCAAGTATTTGACATACCTGATTGTGCCAAGTTTTCCTCGGTCATCCTCTGCTTCTTTTTCCAACTACATTCGCCTCATAAATTTGTTTAACCGTTCTTTCTTCACTCATACGCTCCACATGTCCAAACCCTCTCAACACACCTATCTTAATTTTATCGATAATGCTTATCTCAGCCTTACATTCTTTCCTTATTTCATCATTCGAACATCTATCAAACATCGTTTTGCCACACATTCTTCTGAGGGATCGCATTTCGACTGCATTCAGTCTGCTATCGTCCTTCTTTTGCCAACTCCATGCTTCGCTTCCATACATATTAAAAAGACTTGGCACGATCAGATCAATCAGAATCTAAAATCTGGCGGAGTCAAAAGTCTGCGTAATCGGAGGGCATATGTGACTAGATGTATGGATGTGAAGGAGGCGAGGAGTGTATGTCAGGACAGAAGAGTGTGGCGTTCCATCCTCTTTGCCTACCCCTGCGGGGAAACGGCGTGATGGTAGTAGTAGTAGGAGTAGTAGTAAATATTTAAAAATAATAATACCTTTACAGCCACGAGCCCTCTTGGTCTGACTACGTATTGAGAAGGTAGCAAGTCAGCAGTAGCGCGAGATATGTGAACTCTACCAATCTATAATATTTATAAGAAGATGCCATTAAAAATAAAACAAGTCTCTAAAATTTCCTAAGGGGATATTCGCAAACATACAATTCAGTTCGCTAATGTCTCCGCGAGGAGCCAGACGTGCCCGCGCACAAAATTTTTTAAAAATATCTATTGGAATTTGATTTTTTATTGAATATATCGTAGTCATACAGGAGAAAGTGACCAAGTGCATTTTGTACAAAAACGTGATCATTGACTATTTGATATCTTACTAGCTTAATATTGCCCTGAAAAATATCCCAAAGGATTTTAAACCTTGAAGTATAATATATATGAAGTATAAAAAATGACTAACTGCATTGATGTTTATTTTCTTGCCAAGCAAAAGTGACTTAAATGGCCTTTCTGAACATTTTACGTTTTGTCAGTTGGTCACTTTCTCCTGTACGACTACGATATGTGGAAAAAAATTACATACATTTTTTTGACTCCTTAACTTTCAAGAACTCATTTCAAAACCATATGTTTATTTCGAATAAAAAATTATTTTTTCAACACAAAAACAGTGTTTTAAGCAAAAATTCAATGACGTTAAATGTTACCTGGGTTTAAAAAAAATATGTGGCGGACTATCGATTATCCTGACCTAATAAAAAAATATATGTTTCAAATATTTACCATTCCACTGGATTGCATCCGGCTTGCCGTGTTGATGGTGTCCCCGAAGAAGCAATACCTCGGAACTTTCAAACCGACAACTCCTGCTACAGCCGGTCCACTGTGGACACCTGAAAAATACATTAAAAAATCACATTACTGTAATGGCTTGGTCTACACATGATCACACTCATGTAGGTTGTATGTATGTAAAACCCTGATCCCCACCCCAATGGTGCATAGGGCACTGCGTCATATAAACGCAGTGTTATCTTGATCGTTAACACATGAAGGAAAGGTGATCAGCCCTCCACTTCAGGTACCAGTCCAGGGTAATATTATATAAATATTACAGTGAAAAAATCCCTTATGTATTTATTTTATTTTACTTATTTTTTTACCCCCCCCTGGGAATCGAACCCGGGACCTCCAGAACGGTAGCCGAGCGTGCTGACCATTACACTACGAAGGTGGATGTAGGTTAATACCAGAAAAATATTTTATTAAAAACTGAATATATACATATATATATATATATATATATATATATATATATATATATATATATATATATATATATATATATATATATATATATATATATACATATATACATATATATATATATATATATATATATATATATATATATATATATATATATATATATATATATATATATATATATATATATATATATATATACATATATATAAATATATACAGCATAACGAATGCCATAAACCATTGTCACAATATTAATTTTTACGTATTTTTTAATAAAATATAACTTAATATACTCAAAAAATCTGCGTTTGATTTAAAAATAAATACATAAACATAATCGCTCACCGAAAAATAAAAGTGATATGACTAATCACGAAGTAAATGCTGTAATATTAATAATATTGAGAACGTCTCACCTATCTTTATGTGCACTTGAAGGGTTTGCGGCCTGCGCAGAGCGCTGGCAGCTTTGAGCATGGCGAGAGCAGCGTCAGCCACGTGCTGAGCGTGCCTGCTGGAGACGTCTGGGGCACCACTCACTGCCATGTACACCTGACCGACTGTTTCCACCTTACGAGAAAAAATACTAAGTCATTAGAGGTGTTAACTGGTAGTACTCAACGAAGTCCACCATATTTACCAATAACCTAGTTATGTTATGGGTGGGGGGTGAACGAAGCATGACAATTTTTTTTTCTGTAAATGCAATGTATATATATATATGTATGTATATATATGTATGTATGTGTGTATGTATGTGTATGTTTACGTATGTATGTATATTTATAAAAATATTGATATTTTTTGACTTCTCACCTAGAAAAAAAAAATCATTAACCACCCTCATTAATTACTCTCCTTTCCATCTCCTTCCCGCAAAATCAATTTTTTTATACCATACCCTTTTTTTAAATCTCCGATTGTTTTTTTATGTAACGTAATGTTTATTATTGTTAGTGTAACTATTGTTTATTATATACTTTTTTATATGTAAAGCTGTACAATTCCCGAACAAATAAAAAAATAAAATAAAAATAAATAAGTCCCGGTTCCAGCTCTGATATATGGAAGTGAAGCGTGAAGTTGGCAAAAGCGAGATGAAAGTGACTGATTGATGTCAAAATGCGATCACTCCACGATAGATGTTCCAATAAGGAAATAACGCAAGGCTGAGCTAAGCATTAACGATAAAATTTAGGAGGGTGCGTTTGGACATGTGGAAGGAATGAGTGAAGAAAGAACGGTAAAACAAATTTAAGAGGCTAATGCAGTTTCATAAAAGAAGCAGAGGAAGATCGAGGAAGCTTTGAAGAATCAAGGACTTCAAATACTTGAAAGCCGTCGGGACTGGAGTCGAAATGATCAGCGAATAGGTATGAGGAGAATAGTATGTAGAAAAGAAAAAAAATCTACTACTACTATGTATTACTCTACTACCATAACGCCGTTTCCTCTCAGAGGTGGGCGGAGAGGATGGAACGCCACTCTCGTCTGTCCTGACATTCACACCTAGCTTCTTTCACATCCATACATCCAGTGTAACATGACCTTACGATTATGCAGACTTTTGACACCACCAGATATTAGGTTCTGATTGATCTAAGTCTTTTTCGGCCATCCTCGTTCTGTTGTCACATTCGACAAATGTACTTTCTAAGGCATTTTCTTAAATAACATTCTAACACGGAAAAAACGTAATTTTTCAAAATACTGAAGATCTGCGAAGCCTTAAAATTGCGTACCTTTAAATTTTTGTTTACTGCGAAATTAATTAAATAGCCTTATCATTTTCATATAATAATTCACACGTATATAAGAGCTTTTGATGTAGTACGTATAAAATGGCGCTATATAATTTATCCAAAATTATTATTATGATGATAATTTAGAGGTCACGTATAGATATTTTCCAACTTGGTTTCTCCTTTGTATTTGATAAAAAATTTATATGTGCGAGTCCTTGGGTTTATAAAAAATACCCAATCATTTTTCTTTCCAGAAGGATTCTAGTTGACAAATTTGCGGAGATAAAATTCATATCATATTTCGAAATAACGAGGAGACTGCGCGACTTCGGAGCGCTTTGTGGAATCACAAATAGGTTGTCACTTTGTAAAAAGTATGATTGGACAAGAATCAGAGACGAAAGAAAATATACACGTGTATAATATGTAGATATCACTTTCATGGAATAAAATTCAAGGAATTCAACTCAGTCTTTTGAAATCAACAATATGAAAAAATTCAAAAGGATTTTATTTTCGTGTTGAAAACGTGAAAATTATAATTACATTTTTTTATGATTATAGAAAATAAAAATAAAATATTTGTAAAATTAATCAATTCTTCATTTTTAATGATTTCACATTTTTAAAACGCCAAAAGTGGTTTTAAACTGCTTAAATACATTTTCGGTTTTGAATCACCTCGATAAAAACTTAATATTTACAATTTCATTATTTTTTTATGATTATAGAAAATAAGAATAAAAAATCATAGTAAAATAAATCAAGTATTCATTTAAGGTGGTGTGGACATGTGGAGTGAATGGATAGCGAAAGAATGACTAAAAAAATATATTTTGGCAAATGTGAATGGGAGAACAGAACGAGGACGGCCAAAAAGACGATCAATCAGAACGTAAAATTTGATCGTGTCAAAAATCTACGTAACCGAAGAGCATGTATAACTACATATTTAGATGTATGGATGTTAAGAAAGCTAGAAATGTATGTCAGGATAGACGCGTATGGCGTTCCATCCTCTCTGCCTACCCCTTCAGTGAAACGGTGTGATGATAGTTGTAGTATAAAATGGTTAACTATATATTTGTAGGCATTCAAATTTCAGTTTACCTTATACACGCTGTAATGGTCTAAAAGCTGGTCAAAACAGGAAAACACGGCATTGATGACAGAGACAGTATCCATGACTTGCTGTCGTGTTCTATTGCTGGTGGCGCGGACTTCTTCCAGGGCGCAGAACATCACGGACACTTCATCGAACGACTGAAAAAAATCATTAACTGATTCGGCAGTCACATTGTAGTAATATCTATCCATTAATTAAAGTTTTACCGAGGAAATATAATCGACAAAAAAAAATTAAGTCAAATGCAAACTTCCTTCGATATCACAGTTTCAAATATATTTTTTCCCCATTAATGCGGGATATGCGATACCCCATAACTTAATTTTCTTTAAACCAAGGTGAAATTTAAGGTATTTTTTTCTTAAAACACCGTATTTCTATTAAAAAATCAGTTATTCTTCAAAATAAATAAACGGTTTTATGTATTAATTTTGAATCAAACACAGATTTTTTGAGTCAACTAAGTTGTATTTTATTAACAAAAAACACATAAAAAATTATATTGTGACAATTGTTTCGCCTTGTTAGGGCATTATCAAACGAATGTCGATTATTGAATGTCGAATGTAAATTAATACATAAATTAAAATGGAGTTCTACAAATTAAACGCCAAGTCAATAAGTAAATAAATAAACGGGGTTGAAAAGAAAAGAGTAATGAAAAGGTAAGGAGTTAAAAAAAAAATATTAAAAATATTTTTTCAAAACATAATTTTTAAAACAAGTGTCGTTTATTGAATTGAATTTTTGCGAGTATCCCCTGAACAATTATTTCTTTTGTGCCTATATGTAACACACACATGTACTCTTGTAGACAATTATAAATCAAATTATTTAAATAATTAGAGATTATTCAAAATAAAGCAATAAGAATGGTACTTAAGAAAAATAGATAAATATATGCAAAAAATAAAAATAATATGGAAAAAAATTAGAGATAATAACTCCACTGGTTACCTATAAAAAAAAAAATAAGAATAATAAAACCCTTATCCGCACCCCAATGGTGCATAGGGCACTGCGTCATATAAACGCAGTGTTATCTTGATCGTTTGCACATGAAGGAAAGGTGATCAGCCCTCCGCTTCAGGTACCAATCCAGGGTAGTATTGAATAAATATTACAGTGAAAAAATCACTTATATTTATTTTACCCCCCTTGGGAATCGAACCCGGGACCTCTAGAACGGTAGCCGAGCGTGCTGACCATTACACTACGGAGGCGGACTATAAAACCGCGGACCTATAAAAAAGAGACTAATATATAATATGCTTTTAATATAAATTTTTGAAAGATAAATTACTTAAATATTTTAAGGATAAAATAGTTTTTAAAAAAAATCATGAATACAGTACTAGAAATAAGGATAAAATAAAACATTTTTGAAAAAAAACAACAGAGTCGCAAAATTGTTTAATGTATAAGGGTTTCAAATGTACGATGAAATGCCTCTACGTATGAAGAATGAAAAGAGTCTGAAAGAATTTTAAAAATGTTTTGTTTACTGTAAGAAGATGTAAATATATATTTGATATAAATTAAGTGCAAAAAATAATTTGTTTTAAATGTAATATAAGCCAACTAAAGAAGAAGAAAAAAGTTCTCTTTCATTTAGACCTAGTGATGTGTAAATTTTTACCTCGCAGGTGCTCAATGGGGACTGTCCCTTCCTGAGACGATCAGCGACGCTCCTGGGGATCATGGAGTAAAGCAAGTCGTCTCCTCTCCTTTTCCATCTATCCAGAAGTTGCAAGGATCTTTCCAGTTCATCGGAACGCTGTTCAGCTCTTTCACACATCAATTCTAACCTGTAACAGATCAATCAAAGTTGCATTCGAATACGCGTATGTTTTTATATTTGTACATGTGGCAGGTAAAACCATGCTTTATTAAAAAAAAGATATTTTTGTCCGCAATGGTAACGCCATCTTGTGAACGTTACAACAACACATGCAATAATGCTCATGGCAGACAGCATGCTTATTGACTTCCGCCTTTCATTTCAATGTTTCCGAAAAAGTGTATTTGACTAACTGTCACAAAAAGTTCCTATAAATATTTATTTTTATTTTGCATGTCTCTTAATTCCATACTTATGTTGTTTAAAATTGAACTAAAAGAATACTGGTAAAAAATTTCTTGTTTTTATTTTTGGTCTGGTATGAGTCTCTGAGACCTATAACAGTGGCAATGTTAAAAAAACTTATAAGAGTACTTAAGGGATAATACTATTTTATGCTGTACAAAATATTAGATAGTACCGTAGAATGGGGCTACTTGAACTTTGATATGTTACTTGAGCCCAGAACAAAAAAATCTGTATTTGGTTTACAATAATGAACGTACTACAATGAATCATGTCGATACGTTCATTATTGTAGACCAATTTACAGATATAAATATTTTTTGGTACTGGGCTCAAGTAACACATCAAATTTAAAGAAGCCCCGTTCTACGCTATACTTAAATGTTGTATTATTGTGTTTGGTTATTACCTTGAACAATGTTGCCATCCTGCCAAAACCAGCTCTCTCGATAGCCCATGAGAGTTGAGATCATTTAAGAACAACCCGGTTGTAGGCAATTCATCTAGATTATTAATCCTGAAAAAATATGTTTCTATATACGTTTCATCCTTGTATTTTTATCCCCTTTTATTCGTCAGTATTGTCAAACTTTAATTGAAAAACTAGGACTAAAATCACAAAAGTTTTCAATGTAATTTTTCTCACAATCACACATCTTGAGCGCTTGTGCACTAAACGAAACTTTACTGTCTGGCAGTCCGGTTTTTTACGGTAACATGAAAAATATTAATGGCTTGCGCACCGATCTGAAGAAAGACGGACTAGTGCACAAGTCAATCATCCATTTTTTCATGCTACATCGGACTGTAAAAACCGGACTGCCAGACAGTAAAATTTCGTGAGCGCCCTTAGGGCGTTTGTGCATTACACGGAATTTTACCGTCTGGCACTTCAGTAAGCGTGATAAAACGATTATTTGCTTGTGCTTTTGTCCATCTTTCTTCGGATCGGTGCTCTTGATCGGTGCGTGAACACGTTGCATATAAATTCGATCACATTATACTGTCGTAGTTGCTTTAATTTTTTCAAACCGGACTGCCGGACGGTAAAATTCCCTGTAGTGCGCAAGCGGCTTTAGACTTGTGGCACTATTAACGGGGGAAGCGGGTGCGATATACGCACATAGGTGTTCGTATATGATTTATATAATATGGAAATATTAGATAAATTATTCAGTATTATTACATATACGGAATTTTCTAGAAAAGCTGCAGGGATTTATATACATAATACTCTTAGTATGTAAATTGGAAAGTTTTCTGAGTAGAGCTCGGGATTTATCAAGTTTACACAGACCCTGAGAGTAAGTGCAGTAGACGAGATTACAAAATACCAACTCGGCTATCTACAAAGACCCAAGTTCTGTACATGGAATGTGTGCGGTATGTCTTAATATTATCCCCTATATATATATACTCAAGGCACCTTAGCTAGGGCAATACATGTACATACAAAAAAAGTGATATTATGAAAAATTAAAAATTATTTTCTTGGGGTTCAAATCAGTTCGCAATTTTAGTACACCTGAATTATAATTATAGATCTTTATTTAATTACGGGCACACTCAATAAAACATAATTTTACACATTAAAAGATTTTATGATATTATTTATTGATTCAGAATTTGCTTCGTGGATTGACATGTTGATTATTTAAAAAAATAAGAAAACAGTGTTTAATACTTTTATTGTTTCCAAAAGTGGTATTATACATCGCTCACTCCTTTCAAGAACGTCATAAATCAAAATACTTTTCAAGAACGTCATAAAGTTTAAAAATATAATACAATGTATTCAAAATAAATATCACGCCACTTACCGAACTTTTTACTGTGCAACAGAACTTTTTAGGTAAAATCTGAAGGTTTTTTCTCCATTTGAAAAATATTTAGTATATTTAAAAAAATAATTAAACAATACCCTTTCTTCAAAATGCAAAATCAACACATTCTGCCTTGTAGCGGGTAAATATTAAGTTTAAAATATGTCTCTTTTGCTGGGATATAGTACATTTTCTGGGCATTCTGAAAACATGCACAACTGAAAATTGACGATTTTTGATTTATGACGTTCTTGAAAGGAGTGAGCGAAATGTGCTTAATTTTTTTTTAAATAAGGATTTTATTAATTCATAATAAATCTTTTGAATGTAAGGTATCCATAAGAACACTATTCATTACATATCGACGTGCCCTACGTAAAGTGCTCTAACTACATTTTTGTCAATTTTGAGATATTCGGTGTATGTTATAAACTGACAGTTATCTACAAATATAAACAAACAAAAAATATAAAATAAATTACGCCTAGTTTTCAGACTTATAAGACGCTATGTACATCGAATTTTCAGAATGAACTGAACTCCTAAAACGCTAACTACTTAATTTTGACAAAGCATAAAGTTTTAAAACGATTTAATACATTGTTTTATATGTTTTGGAATGCATAATACTAGTTTAGAATTTCGGATAGAAACGTTAATTAATAAAAAAATACGTTGAAAAAATCTTCTAAGCTCTCTCCTGTAAAGTAACAGATTTTCAGATAGAGTACTTTACGTAGGGGCTGTCGATATAATGTCCTTGTATCTCCTTTGAAAGTTTGATCAAGACAGGTTTAAATGTCGTTATTTTTAGTACGTTTCTAGGTTCTCGTCAATAAGGCGATTTCTCAGTTTTGTTTTTAATGAGGTTCATGCTTGAATTTTTTTTAGCACGATCGAAGATCCTTCCCGCGGATATTTGTCCTGGACCTGCACTTAAAAGGTCAAAAAGCAACATTCGGCACCGGAGCCACACTTTGCAGACCTATGAATTAGTGTATATTTGTATTTTTTACTTACAATGGACTGCATAGAAATACCAGTGAATTGATCTCTTTGATGAAGAGCATCTGCCCTTTGAGAAGAATACTGCGGGCGCCTTGACTTCCACGACGATCCAACACTCCTGTACCTTTAAATCAAATACTCCATATAAAAACAATAGATGTTTCATCTCAATTTGAGATACTGATATCATCCGTAGGGTAAATAATCCAGTGTCTGACATAAATAATAATAAAATAATAAAAATTGTTGTTGAATATAGGTCTCAATTCATGTAACGATACTAGTATTTTTACGTGAATTGAGACCTTTTTTCAACAACAAAATTCAAAAAAATTGCTGACTTACTTGGTCTAAAATCGCAGACATTAGAAGGAGATGGTGTTGGTTCCTGATTGGGAGCAGCCGCGGTGCAGCGTACGAGTTCTAGTTCAAATAATACTGATTGCAAGTATCGCACCTGAATAAAAACAAATAAACTTAACAAATAATTTGATGGTTACTTATACTAAATTCAATTTACTTTGGAAATGAAATCGTCTTACATTAGTGACGTAAGTGGTTACGATTTTACATGATTTTTTCTGACATCTCTCAAAAATTAAGAAGAATATGGAAGTCAGGGCATTTACGGGGCTGACGACCGTCATAGGATGGTTTGAGTGATCACTTTACACACGTGTAACATTCACCAATTCTACCCATTATTGACCACCACATTACTCAAATTCTTGGATGTTCTATATATATATGAACCAATTATGAAACATTGTTCTTGAATCACTAGAACTTCACTAGAGACATCTATTGGTGAGATGAAAAGAAGCTTTTTATTGAGCAGAAATCCTTATATTAGTATGTGAAGTCCGAATCCTGGATAAGACCACACACAAGAAACGCCGGAAAATATCATTTTCATTTTTATTATTTTAGCTTTTAATTTGACCAGTTAATTTATTTACAACACTTGGAGTGTGTCCAAATTATCTCCAATTATAGATAATATATTTGTGGACAAGTATTTGGACACACTCAAAACGTTGTAAATTTTCATTTGGTTATTTTATTACAAAAAATTTAATCACTTTTTTAATACCTAAAATAAACTTATTTTCGTTATATTTAACATAATTTAAAGACATTGAATTGAAATTTAAAACATTAATTAAACCGTTTGGAGATTAAGAGGATTTGAGAGCGGCCTCTTTTAAAATTAGGGCGGGAATTCAAGAAAATGAGGGAAGGATAAGAGATGCCATTATCAAAGATTCCTTACCGTTTCAAAAGTGAAAGGCACTCCCTTGGGACGCCTGACTCGGAACAAATCCGTGACTTGCTGCCCAAGAAAATGTTTTCTGCCGCCTCCCCAGGCTTCCACTACCTGGAATATCAAAAAAGAAAATCCATCAAACATAATTCTCTTGCTCATCTGAGAATTAAGATTGAAATAAATAATTAAGTAGAGTAGTTATTAAAAATTAAACTATATGTCCGCCTCCGTAGTGTAATGGTCAGCACTCTCGGCTATATAACGATCAAGATAACGTTTATATGATGCAGTGCCCTATGCACCATCAGGTGCGGATAAGGGTTAGAAAGAAAAGATCTATTGAAAATTAAACACCTTTATTAGAACAATATTTTGAGTGTGTCCAAATACTTATTCACAAATGTGGATTATCTCCGATTATAGGAGTTATTTATCTTTTTTTTATATCTCAAAATAGATGAAGAAGAATATGACGTCTGGGCATTAACGGGGCTTACGACCGCCATAAGATGGTTTACGTGATTGACAACCACACTACTCAAATTCTTGGAAGTTCTATATTTGTGAACCAATTTCGAAACATTGTTCCTAAATCACTAGAATTTTACTGCAGACATGTATTGATGAGATGAAAATAAGCCTTTTATTAAGCAGAAACCATATATATATATGTATATATATATATATATATATATATATATATATATATATATATATATATATATATATATATATATATATATATATATATATATATATATATATATATATATATATATATATTTATATATATATATATATATATATATATATATATATATATATATATATATATATATATAAATATATATATATATATATATATATATATATATATATATATATATATATATATATATATATATATATATATATATATATATATATATATATATATATATATATATATATATATATATATATATATATATATATATATAGACTACGAAACGAGCGTCGCTGGTTCAATTCCCGCCAAGTGTAAAATAAGTTCAAGAAAAATTTACTTTCAATCTGGCTGTTTGTGATGTCTTTTTCACATTTACCTTCCCTATCATTACTATCCTACCCCTACCTGCAGACAAGCCTCTAAATGTAGAAGCTTTGCGGGTTATTCCTTAAATAAATAAAAAATAATATTTTTTTAAATTTGTCATTCTACGTATTAATTGAACAGCCCACGTATTTATAATACATACATTATAATGATTTTTATGTATTTAAAATTATCCAAAAAATACCTACCTTTTCGCCAGCCGAGATGACCTTCATAGTCTGGTCCAGGAGCACTCCGAACGGGAAGAGATGCAGCAGCAGATAAGCTGGTACCTTCGGAAGACCAGCGTCTTCACCGCGACAAGCTCTTTCTCCCGCCGTTCGCACCTAGAATGACATTTTTTATCAAATCTTTTTTAATCTTCAATTCAGAGTTACTGGATCAAAAAATATTGACAATATTTTAAGTGTGTCCAAATAATTGTTTACAAATCTGGGTTTTTCTTCAAGTTATTTATATATTTTTACTTCTCAACATATCGCTCACTCCTTTCAACAACGTCATAAATAAAATAAAAAATGTATTTTTCAGGAGATCGTTTGTAAAGTTTAAGAATATAATCAAATGTATTAAAAATAAATCTCAAGCCACTTTTTAAACTTTTTACTGTGTAACAGATCTTTTAAGGTAAACCCTGAAGGTTTTTTCTGCATTTGAAAAATATTAATTTTAGTTTAAAAGAATAATTAAACAATATATTTTCTTCAAAATGCAAAAACAACACTTCCTGCTCTGTAGCGGGTAAATATTGAGTTAAAAATATGCCGCTTTCGCTGGGATATAGTACATTTTCTGAGCATTCCGAAAATATGAACAACTGAAAATTGACGGTTTTTTTAAATATGACGTTGTTGAAAGGAGTGAGCCATATATGAATATGGAAATCTGGGTATTTACATGGCATATGGCCTGTCGTAGGTTGGATGAGTGATCACTTTACACGCGTGCAACATTCATTTTTCTACAGTGATGACCACAATACTCATTTTTTTGGAACTCCTACATATATCGTTAATCTCATGACACTGCACGTGTGACTTCACTAGAGCTATCTTTGGTTGGATAGGGGAAGCTTTTATTTGAATCGGAAAAATCAATAATCATGTAAAAGAAACAACAAAGAGAAGTATTCAAAAAAAGTTTTAATTTTATAAAGTTTTTAAAATATACCTCAAAATATAAGCAAAAAATCCAAGATTATAATTTCAATAAAAAAAATTTTTAGAGATGAATGTAAAAATGAATATTTTCAAAAATCTTTTAAACAAACATATTTATTATGTGTTAAGATTTTAAAAATATTTTATTTAGAATAGCATAGTTTCACATTTGTTGCAAAGTATTACCATTGATACAAATTCAATAACCAAGATTCCATATTTAATATTTGCACCCACTCTAAGATCATTTGCGCCCATTTTGAGAACATTTGCACCCATTTTAAGAACATTTGCACCCATTTTGATATCATGCGCTTTTAAATTTTGATCCTCGATTACGAGAACGTACTTCCGTATTCTACTCGTAATCCTATATATGCAAGATTTATTCACACAAAGCGAGGATTCGATTTAAAGCGTTTACGCTCGAATACCCATGAATTACGTACCTTGATCTAGAAACAGCTAGAATGTTCCACATTAAATAACATTCTTTGAAATGTAACTAGGGTGACTATTTATCCTCGTTGAATTTATTGATATACGGTAAGAAATGTGTCGCCTACTTTCAAAATCCGCCAGATCCATGTCGATTTTACAAAAAATGCAAAATTCTCCGGGTAACATTTATGTTTTAAAGATTTGTCTATCTTTAGATAAAATATTATGAAATAGAGAATTTTCCCATTTTTTTAGAAAATTTTCAGTGTTTAAAAAAAACACGAGACACGAACCGATAATGACGTCATCTTAATTTTTGACCTATCCCCGCTTTCTGATTGGCCAATATGGGTCAGAAGGCAAGTTCCATGAATATAGCGGAATTTGAAAAACAACGCTGTTTTTAAGTATTGTTTAGCAGGATTTTAAAGTATATAAATATTTTACACAATAAAACCCACAATTGGCATTCTGATGTATTTATTTTAATATCTTTCAAAATTGGATCTGGCGGATTTTGAAAGTAGGCGACACATGTATCCTTAATATGTAAATCATCATCCCATATATACGCTCGAATAACATATCTTTGTAATTGAAGTCTCCACATAGATGATGTAGATTACAGAAGTCTGGTCTTATGAATTGTCATAGACTGGTTTAGATTATCACTTGTAACGCATTTAAGTATACATTCACTATTCTACGCATGATTGTTCACCATTCTATTTTTTTTTGAACTTTTAAATTCATCCCATATTTCACACCTTCTTTCATATGTGAGTTCTCGGTAGCATCTAAGGTCCGTTCTTACAAACATCTCATTAAACATTTTTAACCCTTAAGGCAGTGGTCCCAAAACCCCGGGCCGCAAATCAAATGGTACCGGACTGCCCAAAACTCTGCTTAAAAAAACAGACATACTAAGTAAAAATTATTTAATTATGGACAAAAAATAATTATTTAGTTGAGAACCCCTTCACGCCAAGTTACCCCCGAAACAGTACCTTCGAAGTAAAAAATACGACTCTTTTAATCAAACGACCTTATGTATAAATAATCAAAGTCCCCTCCCAAAAATTATCAAAAATTGACTGGTCCGCGGCCATAAAAAGGTTGAGGACCACTGCCTTGAGGTATTGTGGCGTCATTACAAAAAAATATATTACAATAGAAACTCACATATTCCCTGTTGTCAAAGTCGAGTCTGTAGGTGACCAGCACATGCTTAGTTTCTGCAGTGGGAAGCTGTTCGTCGATTACATGTATTCCCAAGTCAAATCCATACAGCTCCTTTGCGATTTCTATTAATTGACCTGAAATGTTCAAAGGAAAGAGAATAAAATAACAACCCATGACAGTCAAACAACTATACGCTAAAAGCAATAATTACATATGCATTTAAGATATACTCTCACATAAAACCAGAAACCACCTAATCACAATTAGTCACATCCTTGGAGGACCTCTACTGGACTCCGAGAAGGTGAAGCTCCTACCACCAACACAGGTCGTGAGTTACATGACTCATGTAGGTCTTGGCAGTGAGCTGTAAAACACAGGGAAGTCACAATAGACCTGACATGGTCGCGGTGACATAAGGGATGCAAGATCCCTTGACCCCCAAGGAAAAAAATCACAATTAACACACTTTATGGAAATGTAATTTTGTTTATTTCATCATATACCTAATTACAAATTACAATAATGTGCCCTCCTTGAATTATCCCGTGCCGAGGGGATATTTCAGAATATTTATTTAAAATTAATAATTAATAAATTTATGTATAAATTTTAAATCAAACACAGATTTTTTGAGTCTACTAAGTTGTATTTTATCAACAAAAACATAAAATATTAATATTGGGACAATTGTTTCGCCTAGTTATGGCATTATCGAACGAATGTGAAGATTAAATGGACTGACGGTCCTTATGTAGCTACACAATTCTAAGTGACAGTTTTAACACGTGCAGCAATAATTGATTAATTAATAAAACAAATAAAAAACTATAAAATAAATGCACGAAAATTGTTTATGCAATCAAACACGAAATGGCTAATCAATGCGATCTATTTCAGATCTGCCCACTTCCATTTTCCAGTTTTGAATAGCACTTTCACATTATTTTTATTTTTAATGACTTTATAGCTAATGGAACATGGTTGTACAACTTTTTTTTATAATAATTAAAGCTCTTTTATAAACATAGAATGTATGAAGAATGAAAAGAGTCAGGAATAATTGAAAAATAAATGTTATGTTTACTGTAAGGAGATGCAAATATATACATAGATGATGTAAATTAAGAGTAAATAATAGTTTTATATTTGTTGTAATATAAGCTAACTTAAGAAATAAAATAAAAAATAGAATCACACGATCCGAAAAACAGAATCGAACCAAATTAAACCTTACCTCTTTTGGTCGAAAGAACTTTGATAATTATGCAACGAAGTTGTATAACCGGTTTCATTATCCATAATGTCATTAAATAACGAAACTAAGTATAAAAGAGCCATTCGTAAATGGATAACGGAGGTGGGTTAATCTAAAATAGGCTATATCTCATGCATTCATCGTTCACTTTGTGTAATACCACTTGAAAAAACACTACTTTGTGACTACCGATTTTTTAAAAGTGCATTTTCTTTTACTGTTTTAAAACTGGCATTACACAAAGTGAAAAATGAATGATAAGGAGAGTATTATATTACCATATCACAAAGTAAACAATGCTTTTTATTTACAAAATATATATCTCATGCATTCATTAAATTTAAATTTCATACAATTGTATAAATGTTATGATGTAATTGTTGTATGAAAACCCGGTGAGGATACATTATTGTAAATTGTAACTTGTAATAATGAGTATGATTAATCTAAAAAATTGAAAAATTCCTTCACATGACACATGCAAAGTAAATATATTGTTATTTTTACCTTTGAAATAGCTGGAAAACCCTTGTCTGGCACTCCTGTACACCAGGACTGCTCCATCGTCGTCAATTTTGGTCAGGTACATGGAGGGACTCTTCATCCTTGGGTAAGTGAAGCGCATACGGAGATGGATGTTGTCCACAGACTGCAGAAACTCGCAGAAGTATCTCCCGGTAGCCTTGATCATCTCATCGTATCTTAAATTAAATATACCAATATCATCAAGAAGTAAAAAAAATAACCCTCCAAATAACCCTCCTCTTCACACTCCTCTTGTTTTTACTAATTATAGACATAATTCATATTTATGGCGAACTTTTTTCCAATTTTAATGCAATCTCGAAAACATTTAACATAGACTTGTTAGAAAAGAACCACAGTAGTGTGCGGCGTTTGTTCTTCGAATAATGGTGCATATGTTTTTGGATGTGTGTGTGTGTGGGTGCGTGTACACACACACATACAAAAACATATGCACCATTATGTGTATAGTATGTCCATGTGAGCGTTTGTCGCTCACTCCTTTCAACAACGTCATATATAAAAAAAACTTGATTTTTCAGGAGATCGTTTTTAAGTTTAAAAATACAATGAAATGTAAAGAAAATAAATTTCAACCCACTTATTGAACTTTTTACAGTGCAACAGATTTTTTTGGGTAAAACGTGAATGTTTTTTGTCCATTTGAAAAATATTAAGTTTATTTGAAAAAATAATTGAACAATCCTTTTCTTCAAAATGCAAAAACAATACTTTCTGCCCTGTAGCGGGTAAATATAAAATACATTTTCTGGGCATTCCGAAAATATGCACAACTGAAAATTGACTATTTTTGAAATATGACGTTGTTGAAAGGAGTGAGCGATGTGGGTGTGAGAGTGTTTGTTTGCGAATGAATGTTTTTTTATAAATCATGTATCTATTTATGAACACCTGTAATTGGCTTTGCGTTAATTGTTTTTATTTGTTGGTGTTGGTTTTCCTAAAAAAAAAAAAATCCAAATATTTTCCTAAATATTTCATGATGATATTCATTGATGTTTGATTAAAATGTAAATATGTAAAATAGGCATTCGGGTCAACAAAATTAACACTCTATTTTTGTAAAAACGTCTTATAAATGT
Organism: Brachycentrus maculatus; assembly: GCF_059751285.1. Taxonomy (NCBI): domain Eukaryota; kingdom Metazoa; phylum Arthropoda; class Insecta; order Trichoptera; family Brachycentridae; genus Brachycentrus; species Brachycentrus maculatus. The sequence continues at coordinate 2,390,923 of NW_028280819.1, forward strand.
AGATATATCATACATACAAAAACATCTTGCTATTACTGTGTATTCGATGTTCTCCGGGGGTCAATTTGGGTCATTCCAAGTCTTATTTATAATGTATATGGCTGTAAAACATGCAATGCTATTGTTAGAAATAATAATACGATTAATATCTAAACCGAGAATTATGTGAATCCCTTTTTTGTATTAAAACGTACATAAACTCTTAACGTGAGCAACAATTTAATTTAATTAAAGAAATTGATATTTTATTTATGTGTTGATTTGTGTAATTATAAAGTTGGTTAATTAAATAAAATATAAAGACTCATCTTATACTGCTTTTAATAATTTGTTGATGTAAACACGACTAGTTTCGAGAACTACAAATAAACGCATCAATAAGTCTTTTCGTTTCAAAACCGTATATTTATTTTGAAGAAAAACTTCGAAATAAATATTTTATACTGTGTATATAAAAATGGAACGATGAATGATAAGGAGAGTGATAAATATATGATTTAAATAAAATAAACGGTGTGTTAAGCAAAAAAATCAATCACGGTAAATGCTATCTGGGTTTAGGTAATGAAAATTAATAATTAAAATGTAACTTTGTTTTAAAATCACTATAAAATAGTTTATAGTGATTTTTTAATTTTAAAATTTTAATTATAAAATAGAAAATCACAAAGTTAGTGCTTCAAATATAAATAAAAGAAAATTAAGCTACCGGCTGTCGAATATCCCGCCTTAACTAAGGTAGGATTTTGATTGAATGATTCTTACCCAATGTTACTGAAGTATCTGACAAAACATCTTCCGAAAAATCCCATGAAGATATCAGGAGTCGAGGATGTCGCACTTGCCAGAGCTGCAGCTAGTTTGGTCATCAGCTCGTCAGGGTATTGCTGGTAAAAAAAACTTATTATAAAACAGTGCATTAAAAAAATCTTTATAAACATATTGTGGTTAGTTAAAAAAGTAAGGTTGAATTAGGTTTTTTTTATTAATATTTTTGACACAGGGCTAGTGACCTGTTGTAGACTGGATAAGTGATAACTTTACGCGTGCAACCTTCATTATTGTACCCATGATTAAAAACCACAGTACACAAAATTTTGAAACTCCTAGATATATCATTCATCTCATGACACGCCTGGATTTTTTTTTAGTTTTTTTTTATCCAGCTTCACAACATTTTGAGTGTATTCAAATACTTCTCAGTATATAAAAATAATCAGGAGTTCGGATCTTGCATACATCCAAATGAAAGAGTTAAATGTATAGATAACTCACATGTCTATGTCATGAGATTGATCATACATCTATTTAAAAAAAAGAGCAGTGTGATTAATTGATAGGTCACCTCATGACTCATGATAAAAAGTGCCTTAGTTTTAGAAATATTTCCACTTTTATGAATTTTCCGAAAATCTACCCCTTAGTTAAGTTTTTTTAATTAAATTAAAATAAATTTCAATTTTGAAACAAAAATTAGATTCATAAAACATGACAAATTAAAAATGTGACACTCAAAAAACTGATCTAAAACGTAAATGTTCGGAAAATTCATACAAGTAAAATATTTCTGGAAAACTA